>NC_056748.1:753631485-753688985 GCF_019279795.1 Protopterus annectens
GTAAACAATGTGCCACAGAGTATAGCTGGAGTTTTTTTTTAGACAGTCAGCATAGGGCATCTGCTTTAGTCCTGTTATTCTTTTAGTGAGATATTTCTGCAGTCTTTCCAGCTGTTGCAGATGCCTTGTGAGGTAAATGCCAAACGGGGCGTTGTACTCTTTAATGGGACTAATGAGGGATGAGTACAGTGGGACAATGACCTCCTTTTTTCTGGATGAAAAGCCCTTAGTGATGAGGTGTGCAACATAGAAGGATTTTCTGACTGTTGTGGCGTTGTGGTTATCGAAGATGAGACCACTGTCCACCTGTGTCCCTAAGTCTGTCATCATACTTTTGGTGTTTAGTGTACTGCTACCTATGTGGTAATTCATGGGTGCATGTTTTTTCCCAAAGGGGATAACTATACATTTCTTGTCATTAAGCTTGAGCCCATGGCTCTGGCACCAAGCATCTGTTTCTGTAAGGCCCTTTTGTAGAATATCCATATCATTTGGGGATTCAATAATGGCTCCAAGTTTGCAGTCATCTGCAGACTTTGTTAGCCAGAGTCCCTTAGTGTTGGCCTGTACTTCAGAGAAGTAGATGCCAAACAAGAGCGGTCCCAGGAATGAACCCTGAGGTACTCCACATGTCACCTGTCTGGAGCTGGATTTGGAGTCGGCTACTTTTACAGTCTGGGTTCTGTCAGTAAGCCAGCTGGCAACCCATCGAGTGACATATGGATTTATGCCCAGCTTAGTAAGTTTATCTATGATTCCAGAGAGGGGTATGGTGTCGAAGGCCCCAAGCCTGATATTATAGTGATCTTACACTGATGTGGAAAGCTTTCCTGTTGACCAAATTGGGCAAGCAGGAAAGCTGTTGATATAGCTCACATTTGACCAGTGTTATATATGTGGGTGTGTATATATACAAAATTGTTCACAGAAACCTTGTACAGTTATGCCAATAGCTGAATAGAGACAGCTAAACCTACCCAAAATAAACAAATTAATATAGGACAAATTCCAAAAACAAATCACCCTAGTGGAATTCCATTATAAATAGGTTATATAAGAATAGAAAGGAAAACATGTCCAGCAACAGGAAGGGCATTGCCCAGCAAGGTAAAACACTCTCATCAATCTGAACAAGCAACTCAGGGAACTAATCATGTTCACCAAGACCAGATTTGATATAAAAATTGCCTCCAGAGCTGAAGACAGTAATATATTGTATTGCTGCACTGTTTTCCTTGGGTTTTGTATATTGCCTACTATGTTATCTTTTTATGTGTGTTTTGCTGGAGCTTTTCTCCTCGGGTCTCCACTGAAAACAGGCCATTGGCTCAGATGGACTAACTCAGTTAACAAATGTCAAATAAATAAATAAATAACATTAATAATACTTTCTTCAGTTATGTCCATAACTTTAAAGGTAACACCCAACAATATGCCGAACCAATGGTGAATGGAACCACCTATATGGATCCAGATGATATAACAAATTTGCTGGCCAATAAGCTTAGCACTAACTTTGCTTCCCAATCACCCTAAATCACCCCCCCAGAAAATCCCCCCCACCATTTCTCCATCAACCATCACTAGGGAGCAGGTCCTCACTGTGCTCCCTAAGTACAACAGCACTGCTTAAATGGGCCCTGATAATATCCCTGGATGACTCCTGAATAGCATGAAACAAGACCTGTTAGGCCTGCTAAAATCAATATTTAATCACAGCCTCCAGACAGGCTTTGTGTCTAACAAATGGAGGACTGCATTGTTTATACCTCTACACAAGGGGAGACCTTCCACAGACCCAGGGAACGGCAGACCCAGAAGTCTGACTAATCTCACATGGAAGGCCATGGAAAAAATTACCATAGATCTGATAAGTAGTGATATAGGAAACTATGGACACTGGACTCTACCCAGTTTGGTTTTGTCAAATATAAGTAATGCCTACATAACCTTGTGGACTTCTTCAAGAAGATCACTAAAGCTATGGATGAGGGCAAAACAGTGCACACTGTCTACTTTAACCTCAGACACTATAGATAAACTTAAAAAAATTCGGCATAAACCCATATGTCACCTGATGGATTGCCAGCTAGATCACTAATAAGAAACAAGAAGTTGGGGGGGGATCCACCTCCACAAATAGGCCAGTCACCATCAAAGTCCCACAGGGATTAGTGCTGTGGCCTCTCCTTTTTGGTATTTACATCTCTGAAGTCATGGCAAATGTAACAGATATAATGCTGACACAGATACTAATTCAGGAAGTACACTACCTATAAGTGCCCTGATTTTATATTTTTCTACTTTCTTGAACTCTATACTTGTAAAAGGTCAGTTAAGATAGAGTCTATGGTGCCTTCTCAGTGGAGTCTGCTTGTCATCCATGTATACATGTTGATATTTTCTGTCTTGATTCAAGTTCCCTCCAACCTTCCTGAGTAAACTGGCAATTCTTCTAACTACCCACAGGAACATATGCCATGTAAGAATGACCAACTTTGTATATTTGTGTGTATATATATATATATATATATATATATATATATATATATATATATGGTTCTACCTGACTGGCGCGAGAAGAGAAGAAGAACCCGGGAACTGAAGACCAGAAGATCGGAAGAGAGAAGACCGAGACGCTAATCCCCGGCAGGCAGAACACATGCATGCAGAAGAAGACCCGACGGATACACCAACACCGAACGCCGAGATGCCACATGGGGATGGGGAAAGGCTGTGTGAGTATGCGGTGAGGAGGGTAAGGAGGGTGGTAAGTGTAGATGGATGGTCGGTGATAGGTGGGGGTTGGGGTTAGAAGTTAGTGAGGGTTAGGGTTAAGTGAGGGGGTTAGCGAGTTAGAGGGGGAGGAGTTATAGGGGTGGGTTAAGTGGGAGTTAGGCGGGGGGAGTAGGTTAGGGGAGTTAGGGTTAGGTTAGGGTAGGTAAGTGTGAGTGACGTTAGGGTATTAGGGGGTGTGTGGGTTTTGTGACCCGCTGGTGCTTGTGTGTTGTGTTGTGTTGTGTTGGTGTTTTGTGTGTTGTTTGTGTGTGTTGTTTTTGTGGTGTGTTGTGGTGTGTGTTTTTGTTTGTGCGTATTTGTTTATGTGTGTGCGTTGTTATGGTCGTTCGATGTTTATGTGTCAGTGTTATGTCATATATATATATATATATATATATATATAGATATACACATACATATATGTAAGTATATGGGTGTGTGTGTGTGTATATATATATATATATATATATATATATATATATATATATATATACACACACACACACACACAGAGGTACAGATATCTATCGATACCTATGCTTTTATATATATATATATATATATTTGTGAGTGTGTGTGTGTGTGTGAAAGAATGTAGCGTAATCAACAATTTTCACATCTAGGTATTTCATAAACTGTTACTTTTAAAAGTGTGTTACTCCCTTTCTCTGTTAGTTTGCTTTATTTTAATTTCTTGCAGATGTTTCAGGAAAGAGCATTAAACTTAAGGGTGACGTTGTACCATATAGCCCCAAAAGTTCATTGCTGAGATTCACATACTATACAGATTTTAGGAATTAAACTCGGTTCTGTTTGACACAGTTTTTAATGGCTCATAAGCAAGGCTACACTGTCAGTTTCAAGTATATATGAATAACTAGAACCTTTCTGAGATGTAAAAAGCATTTTTTTTGCTTGTTTGTAAACATTGGCTCTAGGTGATTGATCATATTGGCTAATGTTTATGTGACATCCTGACCCCATTTAAAAATAGAGAAAAGGGGGGATTCATGATGATACTGATAACCTGACTACCCCATTTAGGATTAACAGTTAACAACAGAAACATTTTGTTGCATGTTACCTGTTCATAAATTACGTACTAAGACGAAATTAACCTTTTCTAAACTTGGAACACTGTTGCCTTTTTGTATTCCTTAGAAAAAACAAATTGGTAAATTATGCCCTGGAAAAGAATCAAACTTATGACTCAATGATAAAAGCTGGCTAGCAATGCCTCATTTGTAATCCATGCAGTATTGCAGATACACGTAACAACCATGCACAAGTCCAAAAGATATCTGTCTCTAGGCTAGCTCAAAACAAATAAGTACATAGAGCCCTTTGCTAAAACTTATTTCACATTTCAGTCATTCGATGTGGCTAAAAATAGTCTTCAAGACTTGAGAAATCTTTTACTTCAGTTTAATAAACTTATTCTTGTACAGTGAGCTTCTAGTTTCAGCCTACAGAAGCTGTATTTGTAACTTATGACCTACAACAAATTGTAGCAAAATAATATAGGTTCACATTTACATATATTTTAAGATTCCTGGCATGCCGCCCTTGTGACCTTTTAAGAATCCATGTCTTTCATGATCTGGAAATGGATATGAAAGAAGAAATATTCCCTCATACTGTGCTGTGTGTAATACAATTATCTCCTACACAACGGACAGCAAAGCCAGACATTTAACATTTTTATTACACTAGATGTTTATTCAATGAATGAAGGGAAAATGTTCAAACATACAGTAGTCTAAATTGCTTTTATCAGTATGTGTCTTTCTGAAAAGAAAAAAAAGTTCTTTGCAACCTTAATTCTTACTCCTTTTTTATTATTTTATTCATTTGACAAATTTGGAAGGCCAGAAGGCCAACTCCGTCTTTTAAATGACAAGCTTGGGGGACTATCTTGTTAACTGACTCTCTGAGGCTCACACAGTTTTGCCACTGATGACTGAAATAGTCAAATGCAAGATTACAAGATGCACGATAAATGTAGTTAGCATAAGGAGTTTAAAAAGGGCCCCTGTGGTCATTAGCCTAATAATTACCTATGAACCTATAAACTCACGCAAATGTAGTTATGTATTTAATCAGGGGTTTGGGATTGGTATAATGGCTAATGTGTTTATCTCACAGTCACATAATAGAGCGTTTGATTCTCACCTTTGAAAGGGAACTTGACTAGGCTGTAACTGGTCCACAAGGGCAGCTAGTCTAGTACCTAACTATAAACGAACCTATACCTCTCAATTTCCAAGCATTAACTCATGTCATTGGTCTTTAAAAATTATACCAAAGAGTCAGAAGGAGAAGCACTTTCTTATTTTTCACAGTAGAAGGTCCTGTATATGTTAGACCCTATACTGTTAGTGGTGCAGTAAACTCTCAAGTTAAGTGGAACCCAAGCATCTGGCAAAATAATTAAAGAAATACAGTACATTATGAATAATTAAATTCAATTTTCATGTGTTGCTCTTTCTGTTTCCCCCCAGCCAGGCTTTTAATTACTGTATTTCAATATTGAAATCAAATCAATACAGTGTTTATGGTATGATATGGTGTAGTATAGGGTACAGTATTAGTCAGGCCTATTTTAATAGTAACTCTCTAGCAACTAGAAACTACAATTGTCTAGCATCTACCAATCCCCATGGGTGACGGTTAACTGAGAGTTTACTGTAGTTAACCTTTGTATAAATCTAGTTTATGTATTTAATAAAGAATGCATCTGTAAACAGGCCAAACTTTAGGAGAAGAAAGGCTAAATATGAAGCTTGAAATCATAGTGTCATGCTTAAATCATAGCAATTGAGAGGTGAGGAAATTAACCATTCATACTCTAAATAAATGTATTAAACTCTAATACCCATGCTCTGAGATTTAAAGAAACTGAATTTTACTAGTGTTATGATTTTCAAGACTTGTGTGGTATAGAAGAAGAACTAAGCTGCTCAAAAAAAATAAATACTCCATGCCCTGTGGTGTGCAGGAATTGAGATGAGTCTACAACCCAGATGACATGAGTTTATGTAGCAGGCCAAAAACTGCAGGTGCCACCTGAGGATGGAGAGAGTGAAAAGGCATAATCTGATTGTTGGTGGCAGGGGAGTGATTCAGGAGTGGGTCACAAACTGTGTCTCTTGAAAATAAATCTTCATTGAAGATTGGGAGCCTAGCAGGTGCTAACTGATTCAAAAGGGAGGGTAGGGCTGCCCAAGGGGCTGCATCATTGCAGATGTGGGTAAAAGCCTTATACTGTATCATTACACATGCCTTCTCTGAGTGGTTACATGTAATAGTGGTGTCAGAAAATAACAAATATTGTCCTATGGCTGCCTGGATGATGGCTGTGCAGCAATCTGATCTCATCTTCTGGTGAATGAATGGGTAGAGTCATTGATATTAGACAGATGGTTGTAAGGTCTGGAGGTGCTCAAAAAACAAGCTTTAACTTCTGTTACAGCTTTGGCTGATTTCAGCAAGCAGAAAGGTAGTCTGATGTCACACCAGCTCAATAGCATAGATTAATATTTTTAAATTGTTAGTAGGAACACTGGCTAACGCTCTTGCTGTCCCTATAGTGCCTTTTTTAGGCAAGGTTCAAATGACAAATTCCCCTCCATAACAGGAACAGGCAAGCAAAAACTGAGGGTAATGCTACTCAATGCTAGAAGTCAAATCTCAAAATGCACTCACTCGAGGCACTCCTTAAAATGGAGAACATTGATATCTGTGCAGTGAATGAGACCTGGTTCAAGGCTCCAGAGAGCACCCCTGCACTACCAGACTATAAATCATACCACACTTTTCGGCAATTTAACCTGGACTGGACTACCAAAAGGGGAGGTGTGTCCATATTCATTAAGGATATTCACACCTCCAGGCTAGTTGCTCAGCATAATGCATCCGAGGTTATCCAAGTGCAGCTAACTCTGGGCAAAACTGCAATCCAAATTGTAGCTTGCTACAGATCTCCCACCATGCCCCAGGATTCCCACTCCTCTTTTCTTGATATACCAGAAAAAATTAGGGTTCAACCAAACACCCTAATAATGGGCGATTTCAACTACCCCACCATTAACTGGGAAAACTACTCATGTACCAACTCCTTCACTCAACGCTTTCTGGAATTCATAAATTCCAATGCAGTGGATCAATTTATCCACACCCCCACCAAGGGCAACAATATCCTAGACCTAGTCATTACCAACATGAGTGACCGGTGTTCCACACCTGAAATCATCTTCGCATTGGTCAGAGCCAACCATACACTAATCACTCTAGCTATCCACATCCTGCCCCCACCCCCCAATAAGGAAACCATGGTAAACAAATTCTCCAAAGCCAACTTCATGCTTCTTAAGGCAGAACTGGCAAACGTCATGACACCCATGCAGATGGACAATACAGTTATGACTGCTGAATCCTACACAAATGCACTGTATAAGCACTTACATGAGTGCATGGATCGTGCTATCCCAAACAGAGCCAAGACACTATCCTCCAAAAAAGGAAGCCAATCTGGTGGTCCCCTGCCATAAACAAACTCTACAACAGAAGGAAGAAACTGTTGCAAAAGAGAGTAAACTCCTATGAGTGGAGGAGCTCCCTTGTCAGCCTCAGTAAGAAGCTGAGATCCCTTATAAGATCCTCCAAAGCTAGCTATGAAATCAAAATTGCTACCAATTCTAAGGTCAACCACAAAGGATTCTATAGCTATGTCAAGAATCTCAATGGCAACACCCAGATCTGCTCTGAGTTACAGCACAATGGCATGAAAATTACAGAATCAACTGATAATGCCAACATCCTGGCAGATAGGTTCAGTACCTCCTCTCACCCTATAAAGGGCCTATATATATATATATATATATATATATATATATATATATATATATATATATATATATATATATATACAGGAAAAATGCAGAGTCCCTGTAATCACAACTATGCAGGTAAAAGCTGATCTCTGTAAAGCCAAAAACACAGCATCCATGGGACCAGACAACATCCCAGGCTATGTTTTACACGAACTTCAAAACAAACTGGCTCCCCACCTAAGCACCTTGTTCAATCATAGCCTCACATCAGGCTTTGTGCCCAATGAATGGTGCACAGCAACAGTTATCCCACTCCACAAAGGGGGAGCCACCACTGATTCTGAGAACTATCACTCTATTAGCCTGATGAGCCTGGTCTGCAAGGCCATGGAATGTATCATCATGGAACTCATAAACAAAGACATTGGTAACCTCCAAACTCTGGACCCCACCCAGTTGGGTTTGTGAAAGGCAGATCATGCCTCCTGAACCTGATTGACTTATTTGAGGCAGTCACCAAAGCCGTAGATGAGGGAAAGGTGGTTCACACAGCCTATCTTGACCTTGCCAAGGTTTTCAACACCATCCCCCATTCTAGAATTATTGCTAAACTCACTATACTAGGTATAAATCCCTATGTCACAAGATGGGTTGCCAAATGGCTCACTGACAGAACCCACACTGTAAAAGTTGCAGACTCTAAATCTGACTTCAAACCAGTGACTAGTGCAGTACTACAGGTTTCAGTCCTGGGATCTTTCCTGTTTGGTATCTACTTCTCTGAAGTACAGGCTAACACAGAGGGCCTCTGGCTAATGAAGTTCACAAATGACTGCAAACTAGGAGCCATAGTCGAGTCCCCAAATGATGTGGACATCCTACAGAAGGGCATCACTGAGACAGATGCCTGGTGTCAGAACAATGGCCTTAAGCTCAATGCCAAAAAGTGCATTGTCATCCCCTTTGGTAAAAACTCTGTACCCATGAACTGCCACATAGGCGGCAGTCTACTTAACACCAAATGTGTGATAAGAGACCTTGGGACCCAGGTGGACAGTAGTCTCTCCTTTGATAATCACATCGCCACAGTAGTCAGGAAGTCCTTCTATGTGGTACACCTCATCACAAAAGGGTTCTCATCCAGGAAAAAAGAGGTCATTGTTCCCCTCTACTCGACACTCATTAGACCCATTGTAGAGTACAATACCCCTTTAGGAATGTAACTCACAAGACAACTGCAGCAGCTGGAAAGGCCACAGAAGTACCCCACAAAGAGGATTACTGGCCTCAAACAGATACCCTACACTGACCATCTCAAAAAAATCCAGCTTTACTCCAAGGTGATCTCTGCCTAACATATAAAGCTATGTCAAACCCAGAGCTGCTGAACATGCTACACCTAAAGTAATCCCAATCCCTCTGAGCTACGCACTCTTGGGACCTAAACCTTGTCACCACAATAAACAGGACACGCTGGAGGAATAGATTCCTGTCCCAGAGACTTCCCATACTCTGGAGCAAGCTACCCATCTATGTTAAGCAAAATTCCTCTTTAGCACTCTTCAAAAAAAATCTTGATGAGTAGATGGGAAATAGGAAATACACCCCGGGGATCACTTTTGTGGCTCTGCTCGACAGGGGCACAGGAAAATAACTTTCTTGGGTGGCGTAAGCCAGGGAACCTTGTTGGCTAGGCTTACTTAGGCCCTTGGGCCGACAGCCTAGTACCGACCTATGAACCTATGATTATTTTGTTGGGGTAAAGGGGTCTGGGTTCTTCAGTGAAATCCACCCAAGACAGGCAGGTCTTGGCAAGAGATAAAAAAGATGGTTTACTGGAGAAGGTAACAGCAAGTCACTCCAATATTTTTGTCAAGAGAACTCTATAGACAAAAGCAACCAGAATCATCTTAAAATCACACCAGAAGATGAGTCCTTCAGGTATGAAGTTGTACAAAATACTACTTAGAAAGACCAGAAGAAATATGAGTAATTCTAGAATTTATAACATAGATGGATTAAAGCCAAAAGGATGCCCATCTAATGAGGCATTCAAAGCTGAAAGGAAAGTCTGATGGTGCATAGTACTGTACTGCACTGAAGCTTGGACTATAGTACCTATGAACTAAAGTAAACTTGAAGTCATTAAAGATGAGGACATACAAATAAATTCTAATATCTTGGGAATCAGTGAACTAAAATGGATTGGAATGGGTCATTTTATATAAGATAATCATCAGGTGTCAAGAATCCTGCAGAGGGAAATGGAGTAGCTAATATTATGTTATGAAACTTAGTGCTTGGTTACAGTCCAAAAAATGAGAGAATGATCTGAATTAGCCTACAAGTAAGCCATCCAACATTACTGTGAAACAGCTTTATGTTTCAACTCCAGATGCTAAAGAGAAGGAAGATGACATGAGTTATTACATCTACAGCAACATTTGAAATGACTCTGAGTCCAAATAAGGTTTTACATTCATCCTAGCTAACTGGAATGTTAAAGACAGCAATCAAATCATCATCAAACCCCTTTCTCCCATTTTTCTACATGGAGTTAGGGTGTCAAGTGAACTTCTGCCATCTCAGTCAATTCAATGCTACTCTACTACCTTCTTTGACAGTAATGTTTGACTGTAGGAGGTTTCCTCTTACATAATCCATCCATCTCTGTCCTCTTTTGCTCCTGTCTTCTTCCTGTCGCTCCCATATCTTTTTCACCAAATAACTTCTGCTTTCCTGTGTGTGCCCAAACCAGAATAATCTGTTCTATCTGACCTTCTCTGCAATTTGAGCTACTTTGACTTCTACTCTGATGTCACCAATTTCTTTCTTTGTCCCACAGTCTGTATCCTACTAACCATCTTAGGCAGCTCATCTCCATCATGTCTAGCTTCCTTATCTGCTCTACCTTCAATGCCTAGGTTTCTGAACCTTACAGAACTACTGGTACCACTACTGTTCCCTACACCTTACTTATTCTGTCACACACTACCCATAACTCTCTTTGCCAGTTGGCAACTGCCCATCTGAATCCAGCTTTGACCTCTACATTCAGACTTCCCTTCTCCTCAAGCACCCTTCCCAGCTAATTGAAGCTGTTGACTTTTTTTTCTTCTAACTCGCATTTTAGCTTCTTCTGATTTCCCACTCTTGGCATGATAGCTGCCTTTCATGCGCTCAGTTTTGTT
Source organism: Protopterus annectens (assembly GCF_019279795.1). Taxonomy (NCBI): domain Eukaryota; kingdom Metazoa; phylum Chordata; order Ceratodontiformes; family Protopteridae; genus Protopterus; species Protopterus annectens. The sequence continues at coordinate 753,642,287 of NC_056748.1, forward strand.
CTATGTGCCTTTAGCTTTGCATTCCACTCATCTATCATTTGCTGAAGGTTCTGTTCATAGTCTGCTTTTAATGCTACATTATCTGTATACAACATCATTGTGTATCAATCCACTCTGACCTGTTTGCTAATGTAGTCCATAACTGGTGTGAACAGCAGTGGACTCAGATCTGAAGTCTGATGCATGCCCACTCCTACTGGGCACCCCTCTGTGAGTCCAAACACTGTTCACACTTGTGTCATTGGGTCCTTCTACAAAGCCTGCACTAATTCTACCAATGTTTTTGTGATTTTGACCCATCACAGGACTGAATGTATCATCTTTCTTGGTACCTTATCATATGCTTTCTCCAAGTCTAGCGATGCCCAGATGGACTCTTTCATCATCTGTAGATTCTGTCTCATTGCAAACATTGGATGAGTTGTGTTGCATCCTGAGCTAAATCTGAAGTTCTCATCACCCATCTCACTACGTACTGTTCTTTGTATTTGTTCATCAATCATTGTTTCTGGTTCTTTCACACAGTGTAATAAGAGTCTGATACTTCTGTACTGCCTACAAAGACATCCAACATATTTGTCGTTTCTGCTGTCACCTCATCTGAACTTACTGCTTTCCATGACTTCATTCTCCTTAGTGATCCTCTTACATTTTCTACAATGGGCTCTTCTCTGTCTCTTTCGTCATAGGCTGTGTATGAAGAAGCACAGCATCTTTGGAGGTTTTCTTCATCCAGAGGCCCCAGGAAGTATTCCTTCCATCTTCTTTTGTTGTCCTGTGGTCTAGTGAGCAGGCTGTTGTTAGTATCTCTGATGAATGGTGTATGATGATTTTTTTTGTTATTTTTCTGTTTTTGACTTGCAAACTAGTAGAGTTTATTTGTGCCATCTGTTGAGTGACTTCTCAGAAGAAGCCTTGTTCTTTGCTACTGTGAATGCCTTCTTAGCATCTCTGTTAGCCATCTAGCATTCCTTCCTGGCATTGTCCATTTTTTTCTCATTTTTCACTTTTTCCTGTAGTCTTTCTTTTGATAACTTCCTGGATTTCTGCATTCTGCCACTAACCTTCTGAATGTGTCTTATTTCAATACATGGCTTATGTGCCTATTTCTCTTCCTTGTAAGTAAAGAACTGTTGTAGGCATCACATAATGCCTGATATCTTGATTACATGTTATAAAAAACTACTGCACTAACTGATACACTGGGGCTTTGTTTGCCTAGGGTGTAGGATTCAAATACCCTTTGTGTGTGTGTGTGTGTGTGTGTGTGTGTGTGTGTGTGTGTGTGTGTATGTATATATTTATGTGTATGCATGTATATACACATATATATATATATATATATATATTTTTTTTAATTTTATTTTAACAAAACATCCTTGGTTTCTAGTGATGGTGCAGAAGATTAATCCCTCTGTAAGTGCTGCTCAGGCATGAATTTAGAGAAGTAACCTTGGTGGATAGTGGTTCCCTTCATCCAATTTTCCAGGTTTTGCTCGTTAGTCTAGGGGTGTGTGGAATTATGACAGCCACCCTGTCTTGCCCACCCACGCACACAGACACAAGACAACCCCCTCTCCACCCAGTCATACTCACAGACATTCATCTGTTCATCTATACATAGGAAAAAAAACACACGTGCACACACGCACAAACACACACGCACACACACAAACACACACACACACACACACACACACACACACACACACACACACACACACACACACACACACACACACACACACACACACCTAACTTACTCCCTCATTACCTCCCCTAATGCTACTACTCAAGCAACCACACACTCACTCACTCATATACTCACAAATGCTGCCCCTCACATGCATGCACTAACAAACCCCCTAACACTGCTTGACCACTAAGCTTCCCAGTACTTACCTCTGCTATGATGGATAAACATGGCCAACCTTGAGAGGCCAGGAGTAGCCATGCTAATCTACTCAGTTGAGTGATTCCCTGAATGGCTCAGCTGTGTAGATGCCTCACCACTGGAAGTTCTGATGAGAGCACATAACTAATTCATACATATAAAGAGACTGCCCACTGTACTGCTACACATCTATATGTAAAAGCACCACGGCAGGGCTGTCTTTGAATTCCAGAAGGTTACCCTGAGGTGTACACATCATTTACATCTTGTTGTAACCATTATAAATTTGGTTCTGACTGTAAGGCGGTATGCTTTGCCCATCTTGTCTGCCAGTTTTTATGCCTGTTAGATAAAGTACAGATCGTACTTAATATAATAGCTTTGACATATATATTTATACCCTGTATTCCACAGTTCTGTTACCATTTTTGACTGCATTTTTCATGTAGGTATCTTCCACCCCTTTCTTTGAAATGTTTCCTACTTTGGTAACTCTCAACTTTCCACCTTCCATCTTTAAATTACTTCAGTTTTCCTCACACATTTTTTTTTCCTTTTTTAAAGATGATCACCAGTTGAATTCTTATCCTATCCTGAATTATTATGTCCCATTCTGTTTTCATTTTTCAGGGTTATAATCTCTATTCATATGACTTTTGGTACAGACCAAACACTATTAATGTTATTATATTCCAAAATGCAACCATTTAATTTATATCTAAAGACTGATACAACAAAGCTCAAAATATGTATTTAATAATATTTTTGTTTCATCCAAAGACCTTTACCTTTTATAGACTGCTTATAATTGTCTAAAAATGTCACATTAATCCAAAGTTCTTCATATAGAAATGTACATTCACTGCTTTAAGTTCTTAACTTTAATAAACATTTTATGGGTTTTACTTTTATCTTGGACTTGTACTACAGTTTAGAAGCATTGTGAGTGGCATTTGCATTCATTTATTCTTATTTTTGTTTATTAACTGTTGTTTTGCAGATGATTTGCAGGATAAGAGATTCATAGATTTTATAACATGAACACCTTTGATCAGTTAGTATACACGCCTTCTAGAGCCACAAATATATTGGACCTGGTACTCACAAGTATGGCTAAACACTGTACCCCCACCAGTGTTGTGCCCTCTCTGGTAAGGTCAGACAATAAACCAATTTCCTTTAAAATAAGAATAAATTCTTTATCACCAGCAAACCTTGTAACAGTTAGAATGTACTCTGAGGAAACTACGATTTATTAAGTGATAACCTGTCAGCATTTTAAGCCCCTACAAACCCAGATAACACAACAGCCTATGTGGAATTATTTACAGAAGCCCTGTACAAATGTGTCACTTACTGCATAGAGGCTGCTGTGCCTAGCAGAAGTACAAAACTAACTCAAAAAACAAATGGCACTAATAGAATCCAAAATTAAACCAGATGTACAACAAAAGTAAAAAAGTCACAGCTAAAAAAAAAGATAAAAAACTCCCTCATCAAACTAAATAGACAACTGACTTACTAAGTGGACTAATTAAGGCCAACAAAGCAAATGTTGAGGCAAAGATAGCATCTCAGGCCAAGGGAAACCACAAGGTCTTCTTTGTGTAAAACAACGAAGTGGCGCTGAGTAAAGAGCCTTCCACCGAAATTCCAAAAATCCAAAGTCCAAAAACAGAGGAAGCTCAACACAGCCAAATGAAGTTTAAAACTTTAATGCTGCAGCAAGTAAGCGCTTTCACGTTTCAAGAACGCTTCATCAGACTTATACAACTGCCATAGATTCAAATCATTTAAATACTAATTCAAAACATAGTCAACCAATCAGAAGTATATACTAATTAATACTAAATTTATGCTGAAAGTCACATAACTGTAAACCTATTATATATAAAAAAATATATAACGAAAGAAATGCGTCATATAAATGCATTCAAAAATATGTATATATATATATATATATATATATATGCATAAAAAAACACAGAATTGCATTCAAAAATAAAATTGTATCTGCCTTTCATCTTGTGTTCAATATATTGTATGGAACACAACATAAATCACAATCAAAACTATGAATTGATTAATATAAACATTCACATACGCTAAAAACACAAACTGCAAAACTTCATCCATACTAATACTTCATGAAAACATTCAAAAATACATATATAAAAACACTTAAAAACTATGTTCATATTTTATCACATCATGTCCTGTATTTACTATATTAGATTAAAGCTCAATGTGTGTACGGACGTGCTGCCAGGAATGGTTTCAATGTTATACGTTCATTCAAACCATGTCTTTTGTGTCCCTGTAATCTTAGAATCCATTTATTTTCTCTTCCCTCTGTATAGTTTCTAATATTTCCTAGCCTATTTGATTTTCTTATTAATTCTAACACCGTAAACTTAAATTTATGTGATGTACCTTGTTGTAACACATGGCTAGCTAAAGCATTAGATTCATTTTCTTTATGTATTGCATATATATGTTCTCTGACACGTTCTCTTAAACTTCTATTAGTCATGCCCACATAGAAGCATGAACAGGTCTGGCATATAGCAATATATATAATGTCTCTTGACTTGCAATCAGCATACAAATTCATATTATAGATTTTACCAGTATCAGGATGTTGAAAATCCTTTTTACCCGATATGAAAGAACATTGATTGCAGCCCCTACAAGGAAAAGTTCCTATTCTTATAGAATTAATCCGTCTCTGGCCCTCACTCTCATAGCATAAAAGCCTTTTTAGTGACTTCATATTTTTATGTGTGAAACTGGGTCTTTCGCCCACTATTTTATCATCTATTGTTAAGATGTTCCAATTCCTTCTAATTATATCTTTTATCTTCATATCTAAGTTACTATAAGGAATAGTTATTCTCTTATAACTTTTCCTACCTTCAGTAATGTTACTTTTCTTATCATAATTCTTTTCCTGTCTATGTAAATAGGGTTTCCCTCTGGTGTTTCTATTTGATTCAACTGATAATAGGGCTTCATTTATCTCTAGTGTATTATAGCCTCTTGTTTTAAAGTTTTCCATTAATACTTCTTGTATTTTATTAAACATTTCCTCATTAGTAGTAAGTCGGGAGACTCTCAGACTCTGTCCTTTCACTATGTTAGAAAAAATATGTTTTGGATGCATGCTGGTGCGATGTAAAATACTATTCCTCCAGCATGACTTCCTAAACATCTCTGAATGCACATCGCCTTCCTTTTTACATATTTGTACATCTAGGAATTCCATATTTGATTTGGAGCTTTTACATTCAAAACTTAAAAATGTCGTGGTTCCATTTATGTACTGAATGAACTCATTGAGTTCACATTCAGTACCTGCCCAAATCAAAAACACATCATCTACAAAACGTTTATAATATTTTATATACCTATAGAAATATTCATTTCCTAATATGTATGTATCTTCCCAATAAGCCAACACTAAGTTGGCGTAGGAATTTGCACAAGGGGTGCCCATGGCCACCCCTTTTGTTTGCAGATAATAACTTTCCTTGTATACAAAAGCATTATTGTTCAATATTAAATCAAGAAGTGCTAGAATTTTAAAAATCACATTCCTATGTACTTCTTTTTTAATCAAGAATAACCTTAAGTATTCCAACCCAACTCTGTTGGGAATCGGTGTGAACAAAGAGACCACATCTAGAGTTACTAATAACTCATCTTCCATGTTGTCTCTATTCTTTTGTACAGTCAAATAATCACCGTAACTCTCAAGAAAATCTTTCGTGTCTCTCAGTATTGTATTAGTACTATCTACAATGGGTCCCAATTTTTGTTCAACAAAAATAGAGGCTGGTTCCAATATCCAGCCTCTACCTGAGACTATTGGTCTCATTGGGGGATTAGTTAAAACTTTATGTATTTTGGGTAACCCCCTGAGAATGGGTATAGTAGGTTGTTCTACCAATAGAAACTTATACAAATCAAAATCAATGGTACCACAAAGCAGCATGTCATAAAGTTCAGCATGTACTTTTTTTATCAACTCATTCAAAGTAAAAACATTCAAAGCACCATATGTTTCATCATCACTCAACATTAAATTCATGCTGTCGTCATACGTTGTTGCATCTAATATAACAATTGCACCTCCTTTATCCGCTTGTCTAATGACTATTTCAGAATTATTCTGTAATTCCCTTATGCTTAAAAACTCTTCATAACTTAAATTATAGAATTGTGGTTTATTACCACTTCTATATAATTCAAATAAATCCCTTTCACACGCCTTTTCAAAGGCTTCTAAAATAGGATGATTTACAGGAATAAATGTAGAAGGTTTTGAAAAAAACATTTCTTTTCCCTTCTGTAGTATTGCCAAACATTAGACTTAATCCTATTTGTCTTATGAACATTTTTAAATCAACTACTACATCAGTCATGTCTGCAGTCTTTGATGGTCTTCTTTAGCTATGTCTGAAACCTCAAAGGCAGCACAAAACAGTGTGCTGAGCTGTTGTTAAGTGGACCCACATTCAAAGAACAGAGAGATACAGCAAATCTTCTGGCTGACAAATTTAGCTCCAACTTTAGCTCCCTCTCACCATCAGCCCCCCCCAAAGAAATACCATCTAACATAACAACTCCAGCTATCTGTATGGAGCAAGTCTTAGATGTGCTGTCTAATGCCTAGAATACAGCTTTGATGATCCCTGATAATATCCCAGGATGCCTTCTAAATAGCCTGAAATATAACCTGTCAGGGCCACTGGTGTCACTATTCTACCATAACCTTTGCACAGGCTTCATGCTACATGAATGGAGGACTGCAATGGTCATCCCACTGCATAAGGGCAGACAATTAATGATCCAAGGGACCACAGACCCATTAGTATGACTAGTCTCATATGCAAAGCCATGAAACGAATTATCATAGAAATAATTAACAATGACATATGAGATCTTCAAACAATGGACCCAATCCAGTTTGGTTTCATCAAAGGCAGGTCCTGCCTACTGAACTTGGAAGACTTCTTTGAGAAGGTCGCCAAGGCAATAGATGAGGGCAAAACAGTGCATACTTCCTATCGTAACCTAGCCAAGGCATTTGATACAATACCCCACTCAGGCATTGTAAACAGATTCATAGAATTAGGCATAAAGCTCTATGGAATTCACTGGATAGCTAGATGGCTCATAGATAGGTCCGAGGAAGTTAGGACTGGAGAGATCACCTCCACAAACAAGCCGGTCACCAGTTTAGTCCCCCAGGGCTCTGTGCTGGGTCTGCTCTTTTTTAGTATCTATTTTTTGGAAGTCAAGGTCAATGCTAAGGGTCTCTGGCTTACCAAGTTTGCAGATGATTGCAAGCTAGGAGCAACAACCCAAAACATTTTTTTGTTATCACAAAATAAACTACTCGACCATGGCAAGATCACCATTCCCTCTCCAAAAACAGATGATATGGCAGACTCTATCTCCACCCAGTTTAATTCCTATTTTATACAAGCAGTATTATCTCTCTTAGACACAAATACATCTGACCCCCCTCTCTCTACCCCGTCCAATCAAAACCACCCACAGCTCTTCAGTTTTAGTCCAGTACCTACCTCACTCATAATGAAGTCACTTCTTAAACTAAAGATTACTATCTACTTGGGTCCCCAGATCCCTTATTATGTCTTCCGTATTTAGGGGACTGCCACCTATGTGGTAGTTTGTTGGTACTTTGTTTTTTCCAAAGGGGATGACTATGCACTTTTTGGCATTTAGCTTGAGGCCATGATTTTGACACCAGGTATCTGTCTCAGTGAGACCCTTTTGGAGGATATCTGTGTCAGCCGGAGAGTCAATTATAGCCCCTAGTTTGCAGTCATCTGCAAATTTGGTCAGCCATAGTTCTCCTGTGCTTGCATGTACTTCTGAGAAGTATATGTCAAACAGGAGGGGTCCTAGGACTGAGCCCTGGGGAATGCCACTTGTAACCGGTTTAGAGTAGCTCCCGCAACTCTCACCATGTGGGTTTTGTCCATGGGCCAGTTGGCAACCCATCTTGTGACATAGTGGTTTATGTTCAGGCTGGTGAGCTTGTCTATAATACCAGAATGGGGAATGGTGTTGAAGGCCTTTGCGAGGTCTAGGTAGGCTATGTGTACCACCTTTCCCTCATCTATAGCCTTGGTAACTGTCTCAAAGAAATCCACCAAGTTTAGGAGGCATGCCCTGCCCTTAACAAAGCCAAACTGGGTAGGGTCCAGTGTTTGGAGATTCCCAATGTCTCTGTTAATGAGTTCCATGATGATGCACTCCATAGCCTTGCAGACCAAGCTAGCCAGGCTTATAGGGCGATAGTTCTCGGGGTCTTTTGTGGCTCCACCTTTGTGGAGCGGAATAACCATTGCTGTGTGCCACTCTATGGGTATGTAGCCTGTGGAGAGGCTGAGTTTGGACAGTGTGTTTAGGTGAGGGGTTAATTTGTCTTTGAGCTCATGTAGGACACAGCCTGGGACAGTGTTCAGTCCCACTGATGTCATGTTTTTGGCTTTGGAGAGGGCTGTTTTAACCTGAGTGTCTGTGATTTCAGGGGCTTTACATTCTTCTGGTATGATTATGGGCCCTTTTGGGGGTAAGAAGGAGGTGAAGTTTGTGCTGAACCTGTCTGCCAGGATGTTGGCGATATCGGTCGGTTCAGTGTATTTTGGCCATTCTGCACTAACTCTGAGCAAATCTGAGCATTGCCACTTAGATTCTTGACATAGCTAAAGAATGGCTTGTGGTTATCTTTGGAGTCCTTGGCAATTTTTCTTTCGAAGCTCACCTTGGATGATTTTATGAGGGATCATAGTTTTTTGCTGATACTGATCAGGGATGTCTTCCTTTCTTGGGATTTTACTCTTTTCTGTACTAGTTTCCTCCTTCTACTGTATAGTTTGTTTATGGCAGGAGTCCACCAGACTGGTTTCCTTTTCTTGGAGGAGTGAGTCTTGGATTTGCTTGGGATAGCATGATCCATACATTCTTGTAGGTGCCCGTAGAATGCATTAGTAAAGTATTTTGCAGCTTGGACAGCATTATCCTTTAGCATGGGGGCTTTGAAACTTTCCACCTTGGTCTTAAGTAATATGAAGTTTGCTTTTGAAAAGTTTTTCATAGTGATTTCCTTGTCCAGGGGTGGGGGCGGAATGTGGATATCCAAAGTGATTTGTTTATGGTCAGATCTAACCAGCGAAGGGTTGACCTCCAGTGTGGAACACCGGTCACCTGTGATGACCAGGTCCAAAATGTTGTCACCTCTGGTGGGAGTGTTGACCAGTTGATCCAGGGCATTGGAGTTTATAAATTCTAGGAAATGTTGGGCAAGGGAATTAGTACTTGAGTAGTTCTCCCAGTTAATGTTTGGGTAATTGAAATCACCCAATATTAGGGTGTTTGGTAGGACCTTTAAGTTTCCCAGTCTTTTCAGAAACATGAAATGGGGGTTCTGGGACATGGTGGGTGATATGTAGTAAGCTACAATTTGAAATGCAGTTTTGCCCATTGTTAGTTGCACGTGGATGATCTCTGAAGCATCGTGCTGTGCCACTAACCTGGAAGTGTGGGTATCCTTGATGAATATGGATACGCCCCCACCTTTTGTATTTTGGTCTGGGCTCTGTGGCCAAAATGTATGGTATGAGTTGTAGCCTGGTAGTGCTGGGGTGCTCTCTGGAGCCTTAAACCAGGTTTCTGTTACTGCATATATATCGATTTTCTCCATACTGAGGACTACCTCGAGTGCGTGCATTTTGAGGTTTAGACTTCTGGCATTGAGTAGCATTACCCTCAGTTTTTTGTTACTTGTGCTATTTATGGTGGTGGGTTTGTCTTCTGAGCCTTGCCTAAAGAAGGCACTATGGGGTTGGCAAGAGCCTTGGCCAGTATTCGAAAGCCTAATGGTGACAGGTGCGAGCCGTCTCTAGCAAAGCAGCGTGGCTTGTCGAGCATGTCATCCCAGGTGGACAGACACTGGATCCACTTTGAATTGATACCAGAAACTTAGCCAGTTGTTGAAATTGATATTTTTTTTCTTTATACCATTGTATCATTCTTGGTGAAGGCAGGATGTTACTCAGGGTCAGGGTCATACCGGCCTGGGCTATGTGATCAGAGAGCTCATCCATGTCTCTTTTCATGTAGTCCAGGTGGGTTTGTCTTCTGAGCCTTGCCTAAAGAAGGCACTATGGGGATGGCAAGAGCCTTGGCCAGTATTCGAAAGCCTAATGGTGACAGGTGCGAGCCGTCTCTAGCAAAGCAGCGTGGCTTGTCGAGCTTGTCATCCCAGGTGGACAGACACTGGATCCACTTTGAATTGACACCAGAAACTAAGCCAGTTGTTGAAATTGATATTTTTTTCTTTATACCATTGTATCATTCTTGGTGAAGGCAGGATGCTACTCAGGGTCAGAGTCATACCCGCCTGGGCTATGTGATCAGAGAGCTCATCCATGTCTCTTTTCATGTAGTCCAGGGAGCCGTGATCAGAGAGCTCTTCCATGTCTCTTTTCATGTAGTCCAGGGAGGTACGGCTCATGTCATTCACACCAACATGGACAATGACAGAGTTGTATTTGTCCTTGTTCTGGAGTGACCTGAGTGCTTGTGTTATGTGGCGGATCCTGGCACCCAACAGGCAGCTAACAGTAACCATCTCCTTATTCTGCCTAGTGAGTGGGACATCAGTGTGCCCGACTATAGAGTCACCTATTACTAGTATGTTGGGTATGTTATTTTGCCTTAAGGGCTGTGATTGCATGGCACACTGGTTTTGTGAAGTATGTGTTTCATGGTTTGTGTTGGGGGGTGGAAGTTGCTTGGATGTCTGCTTTGGAGGTCTCTGTTGCATTTGCAGATTTTTATTTAGAGCTTCAGAGTATGCTTTCATGTATTTATGTGTGTGTTTTGCCAGTGCTGGTTTAATGGGTCTATGTGAGACTGGTGGTGTGATGCAAGTATTTCCCTTCTTCTCTTGACTGTCTGATCCAGTTTTGGGTTGAGAGAGTTTAGCCTCCAGTTTGGCTGTATAACTGAATCTCTCACATGTATTAGTGTTTGGTGGTAGGAGGAGAGGGTTGTCTGTGTACATGAGCCAGTTGTAACATTGCCTCAAAATGCCCAGATTCACCAGTTGGACTGGAGAGTACACCTGAAACTGCCCTTTGGACATGCCTAGGTAGGTACAGTGAACTGTTTTACTGAATGGCTGGTAAGGTTGAATAGAGAGCCTTGTCTTTCTGTACAGTATAGGAGGTTCTAGTGCTAGGGTTTATAAGTGCTTCTTATGAGTTTTGAGTAAGTGCTGTGCTGAGAAAAGAATTGCTTGAGTGCTTAAGTTGAAAGTTTGTCTAGTTCCAAGGGAAAAATTGAAGAGGAGACTTTGTGGAGCGGGGAATAGTTTTACCCTAGCTAACCGGCACTGCCTGGCAAGCAAAACCGGGCAAATATGGTATTTATAGCAGAGAAATGAAAGAGATAGACATTAGCCCAAAGTGGCCAATGAACTACTAATTTCTGGGCTGAAACCACTCCTCCAGGGACAGATAGGGTACTCAAAGCTCCACTCTCTCACAGGTGAATAGAGAAACTTCCTTCTATCCAAGTAAGGTATGGGCAAACACAGAGATTTGCAACACAGCCCTGAATTTAGCAATAACCTGAAAACTGGACTATACTTGCTTAGAAAGGTGGGAAACAAGTATATATATATATATATATATATATATATATATATATATATATATATATATATATATATATTTTTTTTTTGTTTTCCCCACAGAGAATAAAGCAGATACAATCAAAAAGATACTTTAAATGCACAGAAAAGGATACTTATTGTTATATATCTCAGATCAGAGTTGTAGCCAATGCCCCTATTAATAAAGTAGGAAGAAACACATACAGTAAAAGCAGATGAATAAAGTGCAATATATATATATATATATATATATATATATATATATATATAAAACAATAGAAAACAAACAAACTGCTTTAAACAAGTTACCAAATTAACCAGAAAAAAGCTCAGAACTGAGCCCTGTTCCAGCAATCTTCAATCAAACAAGTTCTAACTGCACACTCCTGCTACTAGGGTGCAGGGGAACCTTCTCCAAAAAAAGATGGCCTGGATCAGTGCTCAAGTTATACAAACAAAGCAGGCCTGAATCTGGTCTATGCCACAGCAACAAGGTGCACCAATTTCAGAAATAAACAGTTGAGATAAGCAGGCACAATAAGCCTGTGACCAGAAATTCCCAGCTCAGAAGGGCAGAATCCAGCCTCTCCTCCCACAAGAGAGCAGACCACAAACCTTAAAGTAGAATAAGTGTCCTGAAGCCCAAGTGCTTAAGCCAGAACTAATACACTTTTAGAATAGCAGACACTGAGCCTTCAATCAGCAATTCCCAGCTTAGAAGGATGGAAGCTACCTGTCCTGCCATAACAGTGCAGACCACAAACCTTCTTAATGTAAAACAACCGGTATGAAGCCCAAGTGCTTAAACCAAAAGACTTAGAATAACAGTTACAATTTAATCAGGCTACTACCAAGCAGGAATAAATGCAGCAGAATAAATAAAATTGAGTACTTTTAAGAAAAGCAAAATAAAGTAGGAGGAAACACAAATACAGTAAAAGCAGATGAATAAAGTGAAAAATGTTTTTGTTTTGTTAGTAAAGTGCAAGGAGACAGGAAGGAAGAACCTAAGTAGGTTGGCCTTCTCAAATCTTCTCACTGTATTAAGTACAGTGAACACTAGACTCAGAATATGATCTCACTGTACTCGGTTAAGTGAGCAAATGAGATAGACCTAGGAGAAGTGTTCTAATGCAGACTTACAGGAGGGGCAGGCAGTTCCAGAGCCACCAACACTAACACCAAGACAAGAACAGGGAGGGTGCATGGGGAACTACCTGCAGAGAGACACACAGCACACTATTCAATGAAACACACAATTAGATAACAGAAAAAATGAAATACAGTACTTTTAAAACTTCAAGTTTGTACTTAACAGAAGACTAAAATACACTACTGCAAGTTTGCACTTAACTTCAGCTTCTAATGCAGGTCTCTCAGAAGTTGAGCATAAAATTAATTCTCAAACTTTGTGACTAGCACTTAAAGTACAGAGGACGCCCTCTAGGCTATTAAATATTAGCTAACAAAGAAGTGAGAAGACCACCATCCCCTCTTATAACATAGAGACATACAGCACACTATTCAAAGAAACACACAATTAGGTAACATAAAAAATGAAATACAGTACTTTTAAAACTGCAACTTCTTACTGCCAACTCTCTTATATACCACTCCTGCCCTAACAAATTTAAACAATACTCAAAGAAAGAAACTTGCCTCCTGCTATAGTAAAATAGCTAAATTTGCCACCCAACTCCCTAATAAGACCCACCACTAACTGCCCAACAACCTAACATATGCCCAACTAACTATAGCACACAATAGATCCTACCCAGTTCGGCTTTGTCAAGGGCAGATCCTGACTTTTGAACCTGGTTGACTTCTTCGAAACAGTCACCAAAGCCATAGATGAAGGGAAGGTAGTCCACACAGCCTATCTGGACCTTGCAAAGGCATTTGACACAATACCCCACTCAGGCATCATAGATAAGCTATCCAGCTTAAATATAAACCCCTATGTCACAAGATGGGTTGCAAACTGGCTCAAAGACAGAACCCACAGAGTGAGAGTTGCTGGAGCCATGTCAGACTCGAAACCGGTCACAAGTGGCGTCCCACAGGGTTCTGTCCTGGGTCCACTCTTGTTCGGTATATACTTTTCCGAGGTACAGGCAAACGTGGGAGGACTATGGCTCACCAAGTTCGCAGACGACTGCGAACTGGGTGCCATAATCGACTCTCCAGCTGACACAAACATCCTTCAAAAAGTCTCACAGAGACAGATAACTGGTGCCAGCGCCATGGTTTAAAGCTAAATGCCAAAAAATGTATAGTCATACCCTTTGGCAAAAGCAATGTGCCCACAAATTACCACATAGGCGGAAACCCATTAAGTACAGAGAAAGTTATTAGGGACCTGGGGACCCAAGTTGATAGCAATATCTCCTTTGAAAACCACATTGCCAAAGTGGTTAGAAAGACCTTCTACATAGCCCACCTCATCACGAAGGGTTTCACATCTAGATCAAAAGAGGTACTCGTGCCCCTTTATTCATCCCTCATCAGGCCCATCATAGAATACAATGTCCCTTTTGGGATGTACCTTACCCGACACCTGCAGCAATTAGAAAGACCCCAAAAGTATCTCACCAAGAGGATCAAGGGTCTCAAACAGATGCCATATGCTGCTCGGTTAAAAAAACTCCAGCTCTACTCAGTTGCATACCACTTACTTCGAGGCGATCTATGCCTGACATACAAAGCTATGTCAAATCCAGAATTAATGGACATGCTCCACCTCAGTAAATCTAAATCCCTTAGAGCCACACGCTCGAGGGACTTGAACCTCAGCACAGAAATAAATAGAACTTGCTGGAGGGACAGGTTCATAACCCAGAGGCTCCCTTCGCTCTGGAATAGAAGTCCAGTTCATGTGAGGCAGAGCACCTCACTGAATCTCTTCAAGAAGAATCTCAATAGATGGATGGGGGATCGTAGGTTTGTCCCAGGGATTACTCCCGTGTCACTATTAGACAGAGGCACAGTAAACTAAACCTTAAAAAGGGCACAGTATACTCAAATCAAGGGGTGGCGTAAGCCATACAGAATCGGGATTGGCTTATAATTGTCCCAGGGCAGATAGCCTAGTATGAACCTATGAACCTATGAACTCATTCATCATCCGGAAAAATGTTCTACACTGCAAAACTTATTTCTGCCCTACTGTCCAGGAAGGGAACTACACTTTTAAATTATTACTACTTACAAATAAGTCAAATAATGTTGCAGGAGACTGAATCTACTCCAATTACATTCCTAAATTCTGGAATAGTATCCCCATACAAGCAAAACTCTCCGACAAACTTCAATAGTTTTAAACCGCTGCTTAAACAACATCTTAAGCAATCCTAGTCCTGCATATGCTCATCACAAGGTTAAGACTTTATGTTCACCATACACCACTCTCTAAATACTCCTCTTAAATAGAATGCTCTCAACCTCTCATTGAAATGACAAAACAATTTTTATACATAACTGCTCCCTGTACAGTCCACTAAGTTGCATGTGGGCTTTCTGTATAGTAATTTTCACCACTATAAAATTTTAGAATGTATAAATGTAACTACTGTTTGTGTATAAATGTAAATAGAAATGTAACTACTCTGTGTTTAACTGGATCTTAGTATAATGAAATGTAAGCAAAAAGGGTTCTTCTCCATGAGCCTTAGCTAAAAATGGGTATTACCCAGTCGGACATTCCTGATAAACCAAGACAAATAGATAAATAAACAAATAAATAAATCATAACCACCCCCCCATACTAACATCTTACAGGAAGGTCGAACACACAGAAATGACTGGTTCCAAAGCCATGGCTTAAAACTAAGTGCCAAGAAATGCATAATAATACCTTTTGATAACTGATTCATTAAGTGAAATCTGTGCTTCAGCATTTTTAAAAGCATAATTTTTTGGGGAGATCTAGTGAAGGTGCAATAGTATGTAGACATGCATTCCACCTATACAAAGATCAGTTCTGGAGGCATGGCATTAAGTAGAAATTAGTTACATTTTTTGTTGTTGTGAACAAAAAAGAGGATTGAAGACTATATTCCATGACTCAATCTGGCAGAAAAACTAAAAATAATGCAACAAACAATTTGAAATGTAAAGTCACATTTACAGAGTGCAGTGGAACTTAGTATGGATAATGAAGAAAGTTCAGCAAAATATTTCAGATTAAGTCAGTGAACAATCGAGATAAGATGATAATAGGTAAATTCTGAGCTGATCTTTGATATAAGTGGATTATGTCAGTTTCTAGTTAGTAGGGCAGGTGCCACAATTTGTGTCTTATAGTTCATATAGAGTACATGCACCGTCATAGGTTGTTAAAAATATGTGATAGTCGTCTCTCCCAAAGGAGGGCAGGAGTTGTAGAAATCAAAAGCCTGAATTAGTATTATGGTGTTGAAATTTAATGGTTGCAATATGTATGCAAAAAGAATGTTATATTAAGAATTGTTAGATAAGGTGCACTTTTGCACACCAAGAGCTGACAACATAAAAAGAAAAAAAGTTTTGGTGTCTTTGAGTGATAATGGTGTTGTATGCTTTTAAATATTCAGTAAAGAAGAATATTAAAAAAACCCTCTGTACTGATAGTGGAAATGCTTTTCATATAATATATGCAAGATAAGCTTACAACTTGCTAATTATATGGTGACGTCTAAAGAATAAGAAGATGAGATGATGGCAGCAATGAGGTTTGCAAGCAGACTGTTCAAGCTTTTCAGAGAGAAAAGATGGATCTAAATAAGATGTTATAGTTTGTCTTGACTGACTTGGACATATTAAAGGGGAAGCAAATTGATATACAGGATGATTTGCAGAAAAAAAACTTTTACATTACTGGAGTATCCCCCCCCCACCCCCCACCCCCAAAAAAAAGAGGAAGGCTAGGAATGTTTGTCCTGTACGGAAGAGAAGTTGGTGGGTTGGACTGTTTTACATACTGCCATTTAAACAAGTGTCTGCAAAGATTGTACACCACTTGAAACAATAAACACTTATGGCATATTTTTAGAAAGATTTGCATCTTATAAACCTAAAGATAACATCTTATCAGTGCTGTGAAAGTAAGGGAAGGTGTGTAAAATGAGGGAGGAGAGAGACAATTGACAATAGCTATTGTTCTTTTAAAAGGAAGGAGAAAGAGTTTCTAGTTAGTGCAAGACAGTGTATTGTGAGAAAACTTTAAATCAGACTGTGTTTCACAGTGGTGACTCATGTCACATGTTTACTGGTGTACTGGAAGCAATAAGAATGATTTAAGAGTAACAGTCAAAAAATAAGAGAAAGTAACTGGGCCAGATAAGGTTACAGCTGCAGCAATGAAGCTGGAAAAGATGAGTTCATCTTGAAACACTGATTAAGTTTAGCAAATTTAGAAGATCTGTGCAAACATGGGGACTTGGATAACTTTTAAACCATATTTGCTGAAAAAAAACTGAATTGTGTTGTATTCTATTATATAATGATCAATGAAAGTTTACCAGAAATGGCAGGTGGATCACTCAAGTAATCTGATTAGCTAGCTAGTAACAAATATTGTAAATTGACAAAAGAGTGTACAAAATAAGTTTTATAATACAGTGCTGAGAAATAGGAATTATTAAAAGTAGGAACATATAAATTATGTTTGAAGGATACTGGGCCAAATGATGGTAGAATTAGTGAGACACCTAGGAAGTACTGGTAGCTGTTAATGTAAACGTTTATCAGTAATGCTGATTAGCTGCTGTTTACATTTTTGAAAAAAAAGATATTACTATATAAGTTAATTAATGAGAATGCTTTAAATTTAATTTTATATAAAACGTATTTTTTGAGCTCGAAAACATGTTTTATACTGAGTTATGAGAGTGCATGTGTGTGTGTGTGTGTGTGTGTGTGTGTGTGTGTGTGTGTGTGTGTGTGTGTGTGTGTGTGTGTGTATGTGTGTGTGTGTGTGTGTTTGTAAGAAATGAGTAGTGCTTTTTATGTGGTGCAAAAGGCTCTATTCATTGTGCCACAGTTTGTTAATGAATATTGCTTGAGGGGTTGCAAAGATGGAACTAGTAAAAGATGGGGTATGTTTTGTTACTAGAAACATTAATTATTTAACTGACCCAGCTTAGAAGAATGGAGTATTTATTTGTTTCTGAAAGTTTCAACTCAGGAGGGCAGTACTGCAGGAGATATATCTGGAAGATGAAGAATATGATTCAATAGTAAGTGGATGTTGGATTAATAAGGAAGAAAGGGAGCATGCATTGCTCAAAGCACTGCCCTCTTAAATTTAGATGTTTGTTAACTGATGGTATGGCTGTTATGCAGGGGTGAAGGGTTATTTGGGTCAAGTATACTGTAATATGTAGTGTTTATATCTCAATCTGTTATGATAAAACTAATGTCTTTTGGCTTTTCTCAGTTAGGAGTCACTACAGCGGAACTCCGGTCCGCTAATGATTGGCAGTGGATTTTTTTTTTTACAGTGCCGAGTTGCCAGCCTGACACCCGACCTTCTAAGAAGGCACACCCATTCACGCACACACCTACCTGCATGTCTTTAACATTAGTCGACCTCGGGGAGGACATACAGACTCCACACAGAAGGTGCTCCAGCCAAGAATCGAACCGGAGAACCTTTTGTTGTTTGGCGACAATGCTAACCGCTGCACCACCGCAGCCCTCAATCTGTTATGATGCAGAATGAATTTATAGAGATGATGAACAGCGTGATAGCATTTCAGGAGAGAACTGCAGTGTATGGGGGAGACTGGAATATTGTAACTAGTTTCTCAGAGGTCAAAGGGAGACCTAGAATGTCATTTTTCCCCACAATAGCATCATACACTGCCTCCATGGGACCAGATGGTGTCCCAGGCTGTGTCATACACGAGCTCCAAAAGGAATTAACCCCGCATCTTAATACCCTGTTCATTCTCAGCCTCTCCACAGGATATGTGCCCATAGAATGGCGCATGGCAATGGTGGTCCCGCTACACAAGGGTGGGGCCACAACTGACCCTGGGAACTACCGACCAATAAGCCTGACCAGTCTGATCTCTAAGGCTATGGAGCGAATCCTTATGGAACTCATAAATGGAGAGATTGGGAACCTCCAGTCGCTGGACCCCACACAGTTCGGCTTCGTCAAGGGCAGATCATGCCTCCTGAACCTGGTGGATTTCTTTGAGACAGTTACTCAGGCTATAGATAAGGGAAAGGACGTACACACGGCTTACCCATTGACCTTGCTAAAGCATTTGACACCATTCCCCATTCAGGTATTATTGATAAGCTTACCAGCCTGGGCATAAACCCTTATGTCTCAAGATGGATCGCAAACTGGCTCTCAGATAGATCCCATAAAGTAAGAGTAGCGGGATCTATGTCTGAATCCAGACCAGTAATGAGTTGTGTGCCTCAGGGCTCTGTCCTGGGGCCCCTCCTGTTTGGCATATACTTCTCAGAAGTACAGGCAAGCACGGAAGGGCTGTGGCTGACTAAGTTTGCGGATGACTGCAAACTCGGTGCTATAATAGAGTCTCCGGCCGACATGGAGATCCTCCAGAAGGGCCTAAATGAGACTGATGCATGGTTTCAAAGCCATGGTCTCAAGCTAAATGCAAAAAAATGTGTAGTAATCCACTTTGGAAAAAACAGAGTACCCGCAAACTACAACATAGGAGGTAATGCCCTGAAATCTGAAGAAGAAATAAGGGATCTAGGGACCCAAGTAGATAGTCAGCTTTCCTTTGATAACCATGTTGCCAAAGTGGTTAAAAAATCCTTCTATGTGACCCATCTGATCACAAAAGGGTTCGCATCAAGATCTAAGGATGTAATAGTGCCCCTCTACTCTTCCCTCATCAGACCCATTATTGAGTACAATGCACTAATTGGAATGTACCTGGCTAGACATCTCCAGCAGCTGGGAGACCACAAAGGTACCTAACCAAGAGGATTACTGGCCTCAAACAGTTGCCCTATGCAGCACAATTGAAAAAGCTAAGACTGTTCTCTGTTGCATACCACTTTCTCAGAGGCGATCTCTGTCTAACGTACAGAGCCATGTCCAACCCAGAATTGTTGAACATGCTCCATCTTAGCAAAACCAAATGTACTCGAGCTACATGCTCTAGGAATATAAACCTCAACACAACAATGAGCAGAACATGCTGGAGGGATAGATTCCCTTCACAGAGACTTCCCTTACTATGGAACAGGGTCCCGATCTACATAAGACAGAGACCGTCACTATCACTCTTCAAGAGGAACCTTGATGAGTGGATGGGTAACAGAAAGTTCACACCGGGAATCACACCAACAGCACTACTAGATAGGGGCCAAGAGTACTAGCTCCTAGTACAAGGGTCTAGGGAACTACTAAAGGGGTGGTGAATACCGCACAACGTGGCTGGGCTAATATATGCCTTCGGGCAGATAGCCCAGTACCAACCTATGAACCTATGAATCTATACACTCTTATATACAAAACTTGGGCTTACCTCAAGTCTCTGATATTAAGCCAAACTCTATGCAATATACTTACATCCAAGACAAAACAGAAAAAGATTACAAATAGAAAAGATACATATTATTTATTAATGTTGTTACTCTTGAAAGTAGAAGTAAAGCTTTTTTCGCAATAAAAAGTTATTAAGAAACAGTACATTGAAGGACACAGCATGCAAAAACTAGTGTTGGACAGGAATTCATATGAAACATTGAAGCATTGTTTAGTTTAAACATTTTTTTATATTTAAGTCATGTATCACTGTGAGCTTCTCATAGGTGTCAAAGTGAGCATCAAAGAAAAAAGTGAATGGTTCAACAACTATTACAATTTAAGTCAAGAAAATAAGAACAGCAAATATGTCCTTGAGTTTTAATCTTGTTTCAGACTTTTTAGGTTTGCTTATTGTAGACTTTTGAAGAAAAAAAAGAAGTATTTTCTTTTAATTAGTTATTTTGGTCCAAATAATTAAACACTTAAATATCATACTATTGATAAGTAACTCTTCTATGTTGTTGATTGTAGGATATTGAGTCTCATTATACAGCAGTAACTCTTATTTAAGAAATACTGTGATATTATTGTACAGAAGGCATATGAAACTTTGCCAAACTTTTAAATATATTATCTAATTCATCTTGCAGCGAGTTTTGGAGTATGGAATCCCATTTCTGTACTCAAACAAAAATTACATAATTAAAACAGAACATATTGAGCATTAGTTTACATATCAAATAAGGATCTAAAAAGGTTACCATGATGGGACAGAGAATACTATCTTAAACTGTAATCTAACGGTTTACTGTTACTGTCATCATCATCTTCTTTTGGCTGTTCCCATTAGGGGTCGCCACAGCAGATCACCTGTTTCCATTTCTTCCTGTCCTCTGCATCTTGCTTTGTCACACCAACCACCTGCATGTCCTCTCTCACCACATCCATAAACCTTATCTTAGGCCTTCCTCTTTTCCTGTTACCTGGTAGCTTCATCCTTAGCATCTTTTTCCCAATATACTCAGCATCCCTCCTCAGCACATGTCCAAACCAACGTAATCATGCCTCTCTGGCTTTCCAAACCTTCCAACCTGGGCTGACACTCTAATATATTTATTCCTAATCCTGTCCACCCTCATCACACCCAGTGCAAATCTTAACATCTTTAATTCTGCCACATCCATCTCAAACTCCTGCCTTTTTGTCAATGCCACTGTCTCCAACCCATATAACATACCCTCTTGTAGACCTTCCCTTTCACTCTTACAGGTACTCGTCTGTCACAAATCACTCCTGACACTCTTCTCCACTCACTCCATCCTTCCTGTACTCTCTTCTTCACCTCTCTTCCACACTCACCGTTACTCTGAACTATTGACCCCAAGTATTTAAACACATCCACCTTCACCACCTCTACTCCTTGCATCCTCACCATTCCTCTATCCTCCCTCTCATTCTCACACATATATTCTGTCTTAGTCCTGCTGGCCTTCATTCCTCTTCTCTCTAGAGCATATCTCCATCTCTCCAGGGTCTCCTTCAACTGTTCCCTACTGTCACTACAGATCACAATGTCATCTGCAAACATCACGGTTTACTGTTACTGTAATAGAACTTATTTGCGCAACAGGTAATGCTACTAAAAATTAATATGCTGACCGTTCTTTAAAAAAGTGCTCTTTACTTGTCTAGATGGTCTTAAAGCCAAATAATAAACAAAAACATTTTATGCAGAGTAGTGTTTATAACTTGAGGTCTTATCTATTATGAAATTAAGATCTATATTGTATATTAAATGTTACTAGCTCATGGCCTTTTGCATGTTTAAAGTTTGAACATATGTGTATATATTATATATAGATACACACACACACACACACACACACACACACACACACACACACACACACACAAAACAAAAAAACTCATGTATAGTCACACAGATTAAAAAAAGAGTAGCAGACAACATGAGATCAAGACACTAAAAATATAGCATATCTAATACAGGTATCACTTTGTACCACTTCCAATTACCGTGAATTTCCCTATTTTTTATATTTATATTTTTGTATTTTATACAACCTCTTTCCACAGAAAATGCAGCGATTCAAAGAAAACCAAACAACAGCTGTATGGATTCAATATACCCACTGTGGCTCGCAGATAGATATTGGGATACAATACATTTTACCAAATTCTTTAGAATGTCCAGTATTCATGTTTTTTGTACTTTATGAAGGCTTTTCTTTTGCTAATGTAGTAGAAAATCTAAGAATGTTATAGAACACGCACCACACTTTCGACCCTATTCATGAACATATTATATAACTGTTTAGGGTTAGTAAATAGTAAAACTTATGCGCCATGCCCTCTGCAATTCTTAAAGTTAAATCACACCCCCACCATAAACAGGCAATGGTACCCAAAGGACAAAGCCCATAAGGCAAGCAAACATTTTACCTAATTATTCTTGTCATAGGAGGTTCCATTGTACAACACACGCTCCTCTCACCAGGATGGACAAGGAGAGGATACTGGTTAGATACCTATCATGAGCTAATCACACATGCACTCATTTCACTACACCATATGTAATATGATTCTATCGTAGTCAGTCAACTTTGCTTTGCCAAAAATGGTCTGGACCTATCTCTTAGTTTTTGGATACTGGCTAAATCTTTATCCACCCCCTTATTGTCTTTTTAGGCAATGTCAAAATTACAAAACTACCAACATAGTAAAAAAAAATCTTAAGGTGCTCAATGCCAGGAACCTAAACAAGAAACTCCACACTGTACAAGTTGCCCTCACTTTTGGAGAATGTAAACATCTGTGCTGTTGCCAAGACTTGGTTTAAAGCCACAGAAAGTATTTTGGCAGTGCAAGGTTACAGTGTCTTCCACATATTTAGATTAACAACAGCATAGACAGGGACTAAATGTGTAGGTGTCTTGATTTATGCTAGCAATAAATACAACTCCCAAGTTAGTGAAATAGGATGATGCCCTAGAATTTATCCACATCCAGGTCTCCACAGATGAAGGTTCTAACCATGTCCTGGCCAACTATAGGTCACCCTGTATGACAAACAAAACTCACAACTTTTACTTGGACCTACTGGAGGTGCTCGACATCCAGCTAAACACAATATTCATGGAAGACTTTAAGTACCCTTCTAAAGACTGGGAAATGTACCCTGCCTGAAACTCATAGCCTAGTACTAACCAATGTGAGAGAGGATTTAAGCCCTCCACCCCCACCCTGTATCACATCTCCATTGGTGAGGTCAGATCACAAAGCTTTCTCCCTAAAAATAAAAATCAGCCCAGAAAATTGATCTAAACCAGTAACAGGAATATTCTAAACTGACTACATATTTTTGAGCAATCGTTTGTCAAAATTCAAGATTCCAGCAAATCTGAGAACATAGCTTCCTATGCAGAATTGTTAACAGAAACCCTACAAAAACATCTAAATGGTTACACTGACACTGCTACCAGAAGCAAACCCAGAACTAATATGAAAAAGAAGCCACACTGGTCAAGTCCTAACCATAACAGGGTATATAACAAAAGAAAACAGTCATGGCCAAAATCAGAAAGAGCCGCTGTCACAGAATCAAGAGTCCTTTGGTGCAACTAAACAAGAAATAAAGAGGTCTAATAGGGTCCAACAAGGCCAATTATGAGGTCAGCCTCTCAAGCTAAAGACAATCACAAAGTCAGCTACATAAGGAACCCTAAAGGTAGCACACAGCAGTGTGCAGAACAAGCAGTAAATGGCACAACAGCCACTGATCAGGGTGACACAGCAAATCTTCTAGCTGATTAATATAGCTCTAACTTACTTTATCTCCACATCCCCCCACTAGCCCCTATGAAATCCCTTCTAGCATATCCACCCATTCTAACTATCAGCAGGAAGCAGGCCTGGAGGTGCTCACTAAAGCCAAAGACACTACTTTAATGGGCCCCATTAATCTCCCTGGTTGCCTCCTAAATAGCCTCAAACATAACCTAGCAGAACCACTAGAGGCACTGTTCAACCACACCCTCAAAACAGCTTATGTACCAAGTGAAAGAGGGCTGCAACAGTCATCCCTGTCCACAAGGGTGGACCATTAACTGACCCTGGTAGTTACAAACCCATCAGTCTGACAAGTCTAATATGCCAATCCCTGGAATGAATTATCATGGAAATGATCAACAAGGACATTGGCAACCTACAAACACTGAACCTATCCCAGTTTGGCTTTGTCAAGGGTACATCTTGCCTACTCAGCGTGGTAGATTTCTTTGAGAGGGTCACCAAGGCTATGGATGAGGGCAGAATGGTGTTCACTGCTACCTCAACCTAGTCAAGATGTTTGATAAAATACTCCACTCAGGTATTTATCACAAACTCTCAGAACTAGTCAGGAATTCCTACATAACTCATTGGATTGGTGGCTGGCTCACAGATAGGACCCAGGAAGTCAAGATTGTTGAGAATACTTCCACCTGGAGACTTGTCACCAGCGGAGTATACCAGAGATCGGTGATGGGTCCGTTCCTGTTTGGCATCTACTTCTCAGAAGTTAAGAAAATGTCAAAGGCCTCTGGCACACCAAGTTCACAGATGACTATAAATTGCGAGCTATCATAGTTTTCCCCTTGACAAAAAATATCCGACAACAGGTTCTGACACAAACAAATGATTGGTGTCAGAGCCATGGATTAAAACTCAGTATAAAGAAATGCATTATAATTCCCTTTGGGAAGTTATCCACCCAAGCAAATTACTCCACTGATAAAATACCCTAAGAGTTGACCCTGGGATTTCAGATTTGAGTGTATATGTTGATAGTAATTTGGCCTTCAACTAACATGTAGCCATAACAATAACAAAATCATTCTATGTTGCCCAACTCATAAGCAAGGGTATGGCATCCCGGTCTAAGTAAGTGATTTTACCACTTTACCTAGCCTTTGTCAGACCCATCATCAAATAAAATGCCTCCTTTTGGCTGGCATGTACCTAATCAGACACTTTCAACAGTTGGAATACCCTAAACATTTTTCACCAGGAGAATTCAGGGCATGAATACCCTGTCCTACACAGATCACCATAAGGCCATATCTCTTTTCTCAGTCTCCTACAGGTTACTGAGAGGTGATCTTTGCCAAGCATACAAGGAATCCTCAGATTCAGCTTTGATGGACCTCTTGAACATCCGCTAAACAAACAGCACCAGGAACACTAGATCCAAGGACCTAATCTTTGCCTGAGACATAAATAAAACATGCTGGAGAGACTGATATATATCTCAAAGGATCCCCACATCATGGAACAGGCTCCCCATCCACATTAAGTGGAGTTTATCCCTGACCCTTTTCAAGAAAAACCTGGATCACTGGATGGAAAATTGTAACTTCACTCTTAGTCTGACTCATGCCTCTGATGGACAGAGAATGACAGTAAGTTAACTAATCCCAAACTAACATACCCCACCCACATAACCCTTAGGTACCTTCTTACTAACTTAACCCACCATATAGGCATCCAATGTACTTATGAACAAAACTGGGTTGGGTTGCACGGCTAGGCTTATAAGGATTCTGGTGATCGATAGTCTAGTACAAATCTATGTACTTATGAACCTATATCCAAACTAACCCCCTCCTAATATAAACAGTCAAGATACAAAGAGACAAAACTGGGTTCTGCAGCTAGTTGTCATTAGCTAAATATATACCTCTGAGCCTATGAACTGGCAGGCTGCAGAGGGCTACCTACCAGTTCTGAGCACTGGAGCACCTGGTGCACATTTGCATACCAGTTGCTTCTGTGCACCGTTCACTAAAATGGGACAGTGATCATGCTCCCGTAGAGGGTACCATGATTCATGTCTTTGAACTGCAGAAGCCCCTGACGATATACAGACCACAGAGCACATGGATCCAGTCTGATGAACGTGGGTAAACACAGAAAAACTGTTAAGGTTAACAAAAGAAAGCTGCTAAGTAGCAACCAGGGAGATTAATGGGGCCCATTAAAGTAGTGTTTTTGGCCTTAGTGAGCACCTCCAGATTCATAGGTAAGTACTAGGCTAGCTGCCCTCGCACACCATTTTAAGCCTAACCAAGTTCCCTTTTTGTGCTTGAAATAACCTCTCCCATTTAGTTATGGATTGGCCTTACCAATCACATGGTCAATAATTATATATTATTCCCAATGAGAATAACTGGGATCATACCATAGATAATTTGAGAGAATCCATGCATGGGATAAAGCATTTAGCAGCTGACTCTATCCATTCATAATACAGGGGGCAGTCCTGGTGTAAATGTTGTTGTTTCCCATCCATAGATCAAAGTTGCACTTGAAAATTAGAGAGATGAACTTTGTTGTATGTGGATGGGGCAGCAGTATACTCTGAAAAATACACTTGTCCATCCAAACCATTCTGTTGATGTTGTAGAAGAGGTTAAGATTCCTATATTGAGTATTTCTGATGCCATTTGACTTGCTGATGTGCAGTAAATCCATCAGTAATAGGTCAGAGGATGCCTTGTATGCCAGACACAGGTCACCTCTAGTCTGTAGGATACCGAGTATAGTGATAGGGCTTTGAGTAGGTTCATACAGGACATGTTGTTTAGGCCTTGTATCCATGTAGTAAGATATTGCTATGGACAGTCCAGTTGTTGCATGTGTCTAGACAGATACATGCCAAAGGGGGCATTGTATTCAATGACTGGTCTAATAAGGACTGAGTAAAGGGGAGTGATGATATCCCTAGACCTAGACACAATCCCTCTGTTTATAAGCTGTGCAATATAAAAGGACTTTCTTACAACAATAGACATATGTTGGTCAGAAGTTAGGTCACTGTCCACATAAGCTCACAAATCCTGAACAACTGGGTCAACTCTTAGGGGCATATTGTCAATGTAGTAGTTCCTTGGGGTAGATGACTTCCCAGAAGATACAGCAATACAATTTTAAGAATTTAGTTTCAGACCATGATTTTGACACCAGTTATTTATTTGAAACAAACTTCCCTGGAGGATGGCTAAGTTATTTGGGTATTTAATGACTGCTCTTCACTTGCAGTCATCTGCAAACTTAGTCACCAGAGCCCTTTGGTATTCGCTTTTACTTCAGAAAAATAAATGTCAAACATGAGAGAACCCAGGGGTAGGTAACATTTCTTATTTTAATTATCTGGATCCTATCTGTGAGACGGCTGGCAATCCAGTGGGTGGCATATAGGGTTTATTCCCAATATACCTATCCTTTCTACTATGCCTGAGTGGAGAATTGTGTCAAAAGCTTTGACCAGGTTGAGATATGCAGTGTATACTGTTTTATCTTCATCCATTGCTTTGGTGACCATTTAAAAAAAATCCACCAGGTTGAGTAAGCATGACCTGCCCTTGACAAATCCAGACTGAGATGAGTCCAGTGTTTGTAGGTTCCTTGTATACTGATTGATTAATTCTATGATAAGTCTTTTCATGGCTTTTGCATATGAAGCTGGTCAGACTTATGGGCCTGTTGAAGGTCCTCCCCTATACAGGGGAATGACTGTAGCTGTTCTCCATTTGCTTGGTACAAAATCTGTAAAGAGGCTATGAGGCTGAGACTGATCAGTGTTATTAGGGGTGTGGCTAAATCATGCTTCATGTTATTTAGGTTGCTTCCAAAGATATTGTCAATACTCATCAATACAATATTTTTTGCTTTTGATAGCACTTTTAGGACTTGGTCTTATATGATAGCTGGAGATGAGCCAGTTTCAGGTACATCGTGAGGGACAGATGAACAGGAGAGGGACAAAGTTAGAGCTACATTTATCAGCCAGTAGGTTTGCTATATCTTCAGCCTCTGTGCAGGTAACATAATTCAAAATTAGCTCAGTGCATTACTGCATTTTGCTTTTGAGATTACAAACATAAATAAAAAACGCCTTGTAACTGTCTTCGGCTTACACAGTTATTTTAGTCTCAAACTTGGTTTTGGTAGATTATTTTAAGCTCCTGAGTTGTTTGCTTAATTCAGTGATAAGGGCTTTAACATTCTGAGAATTACTCTTTTTTTACTTTTGGTTAAAAATCGTTTCCTTTTCTTATAAAGCTTGTTGATATCACGCATGATATGACATCATATGGGTCTGTTTCTGGGTTTTCCTTGCACTTGTTCCTACGGTGTGCAGTTGCATTTATGCAGTTGTTTACATGTTGGCATAACATGGTGGTGTACGTTTCTGTGTTTTCAGTGGAGTTAACTGGGTTCGGTGGGGATCTGAAGCTTGCCAGTGTATCATTAAGGAGCAGGTAATTTGTCGTAAAGCAATTTCTAAGGGTACATTAGGTGGAAAGGATCTGTAGTTTCAGTTTTGTTTTGAAGGAGACTGCTTTATAGTCAGATCTAACAAATGTTGAAGGTACACAAGGGATGGTGCAAGATGCCCCCATATTAGTAACTACAAGATTCAAGATGATATTCCCCCTAGTGGGTAATCTAATTGCTCCAGGACATTTGTATTGACAAAGTCCAAGAATCTCTGTACTTGCGCACTAGTGGTGGTGTAGGTTTCCCAGTCTATAGCTGGATAGCTTAGACCACCTAGGAAAATGGTATTGTATTTAAAACTGAGTGATTCTAGTTCCTGTAGGTAGGTGCTGTGGCTTTCTTTGGTCATAGAAGGAGTTCCATAGCTAGCTAATAGATGGTATGAGATGTTTCTAATGGTTATTTGGATATGAAGAAGCTCTAGTGCACCATGCCACTTTACACACTCTTCTGAGTGTATATTGGGACACCTCTCCATTATTTTAAACCATGCCTCAGTCACTTCAGAGTCATCAATATCTTCCATGGCCAGAAGGGCTTATAGGGAGTGCAGTTTCTTTTTCAGTATAACAGTGCTTCTTCTTGGATCCTGACTGCAATTTGTAAGTACAAAAAAACAGTACAATTCATGTAAATACATGTCTGTCATTGCCTGGATCTAGTAATCCTAGGTGTTTGGCTCTTATGTGACTATTTTTACTAATTGTCTATCCTTTTTTTCTTTACTTTACTTTAGGACAACTCCAGCAGTGGTTTTCTGGCAGTGGGTGAACCAGTCCTTCAATGCCATAGTTAATTACACCAACAGGAGTGGAGATGCCCCTATCACTGTTGGGTAAGTCACTGCAATTAAAGTATATATAAGAGATGTAGCCAGCATTCTTGCAGAGGGGCAGAATGTCTACCCACACTATTAATGAATTGGTTTTGAACTACTAATACACCCACTTTGGGATGACTGTATGGCTGAAACTTAATTTTCTTTCTCATAAGTAATTATGAGGTGAAATCTGCACATAAGTTCACATTACTCCAAGGTATATGGCTTCCCTAATTAGAACAGGATCAAAAGCTGTCTTAAGTAGAGTTGGGTGCAGAGGTTAGCAATTACACATTTATACCTTGCTATGAAACTTACACATTGTCAGGAGAGAAGTTTAGAGCTAAGGGGGGGGGGGGTCACTGCACACTAAATTGTACTATTATAAAACTTTTTCATCAAGACAAGAACTTCCTTTCTTCCTGCAGAGGTGATGTGAGGTTTTAATAGTGTAACGGAAAACCCAAAGGCTCACTATATTGTGAGCAGGAGAGGACTAGAACAAACTGAAAAGGCTACTTGCTTGCTTTTTATTATATAAATGCAGCTAACTAGCAATTTTATTGCAAGAGCACTGTTATATATGACTAGAATAAGTCTCTTCAGTACTTCCATTTACTTTTTTTAGTTAATCTTTTAATATGAAATTCTGTATAAAGCCATTTTCTATAATATTGCATCTGAGTGAATGTCCACTGAATGATCATAATGCAATTAAAAGGGGTGTAAGTGCACCCAGCTACAGGCTGCTAAGCTTAACTCATTCATAAGGTATGCATTGAAATCCACTTAAGTCATTGTGCTAAAATGTTTAAAGACATACATGACAGCAGACCATGATACCTAGAATTTTCCCAGATTTTTGTCTGCTATTTTATGTTATCTAAGCTTTCAGCTTCCTGCCTGCAGTCATGACTTTATATAAGGACAATGACTTAGCACAAAATAGCACTGAACAGAAGGTTTGAATAAGTCATTCTTAATGTCAAGTGGGGCTTTTTCATTCTTTAATCTGTGATGATAACTGTCTTTTAGCATGGATTTTGAGTTATATGCCAAACCATTTACTCTAGGATCTGACTATTCTTGAGTTGATTAACCAGAAACATTTGTTTGTATTTTCTTTTACTTTATTTACTTTGACAACTCTGAATATCCAGGGAAACACTATCCATTTTCAGTGGGAATTGGGGAGAATATTTTCACACTAGAATGGTCACAGCAACAGAGAGACAAATAGTGTTACAGCCAAGAGCTATCTTATTTACATTCAATGCATTATAGTAGACATTCATAATGTTCTGCCAAAATGGCTACAGAGTGCTTAACATGGGCGTCTTGTTACAGTGGTAAAGTAATGAAAAGAAATAGCTGAAATCAAATTAATTCATATCACTGCCTAATGTACATATGCCATAGATGAAATACAATACACTAGGTTTGGTAATAATGGTGCTAACATATTGCAAGAGCTATTTATAACTTGTTAATATGTATAGTCTAGTCATTGGAAAAGAAAAAAGATAAGCTATAAAAGGAAACTTTGTACAGATTTCAAACAGAAGACAGGCATAGAATCCAATTTTAGCTAATGGTATGGGCATTTATCAACTTAAAAGTAAGCTACATCCATCAGCTTAAAACATGTGTGTGTGTGTGTGTGTGTGTGTGTGTGTGTGTGTGTGTGTGTGTGTGTATGTGTGTGTATGGGGGGTGTATGTCAGTGGATTGAAAAGACAGACTACGTCTGGTCTAAAGTCATTTCATCTAACCCAGCATAACTGAATGCTTTCCCCCAATTTATATAAAACAACTCCACATGATGTGAGTGAAGTCACACAATAGAAGTGAATGAGAATGTACGCTTTCTCCAATGTTGTGTGGTCCTGGAGTTGGTAAATAACGAATGGGATGTGTGTGAGGTTACAAGACTTACCCTGTAAAAAGTATTTTGCTGGTGTTTGTTTTGTATTTAGGTGTTGTTTTATAGTTCATATTTTACTGTATGTGTTTACTGATTTTGATAGTCTGTATTTTCTGCTTCCAAGGAACTGTGCAATTGCTCATTTTTTTTTCGAATGTTTTGGTGGTCAGTGTAATTTTGGGTGGCAGCGGTGGAGCAGCTGTTAGTATTGCTGCCTCACAGCAAGAGGTTCCCCGGTTCAATCCTCAGGTGGGGTGCCTTCTGTGCGGAGTCTGCATGTCCTCCCTATAGTCGCGTGGGTTTCCTCCAGGTGCTCCGGTTTCTTTCCACATCCCAAAGACATGCTGTAGGTGGATTGGACACTCTAAATTGGCCCTAGGCATGAGTGCATGCATGTGTATGACTTCTGTGGAAGGTTGGGCACCAGGCTGGCAACTCAATACCATAAATCTCTATTGTCAATCATGAGCAGACAGGTGATCCGCTGTGGCAACCCCTAATCAGGAAAAGCCGAAAAAAGAAGAAGAAGTTGGTCAGCGAAATCTGTAGTTGATTGTTGTTTCCAACTCATGTATGTACATGTATATATATATATATATATATATATATATATATATATATATATATATATATATATAGAGAGAGAGAGAGACACAGACATATAAATATATTGGCATTAGGTTAAGCATTGCTGAATGTGCCCAAATCACCAAGATACAATGGTGATATGCTACCGTGATCCCATGCAAAAATGGCGATGATGATGTGTATGTGTATATGTATGAATGCTCCTTATTATGTTCTAACTTTTAATATATAGTAGTATCATATTATAGTATGATTAAGACTATAGGACTGTCCAAAAGACTGGGGGGGGGGACTGCAATCCTATATTCTATACACCTCCAACTATGAATGTATTCCCTACAAATTCGCAGCATTTGAAAAATCACAAATACTTGTAAAAGAAGTAAAACTAATTGCATATAAAGTACTTCATTTGATAACATTGAATCACATCAGACATAAGAAATGACATTGTAATTCAAGGTGACATCAACAGAGAATGGACAGAAACACGCATCATAACAAATCTCCTAAATTCCTCATACCTTTAACTTATACAGTCTCGTTCAGTGTCAAAACTGACTAGAACTGGTAAATTATCAGGTAAGAATATTAGACTAGGTATTAACAATAGCTCCTAACAGCATTATACAATCAAAGATATTAGCTTCTGTTAGCAACTGTCATCACATATATTTAGTGTGGAAAAAATAAGATTAATCAGCTTATTTTAGGTGGTTTCGGAAAAAAATCTAATAATCAATGTTTAAAAATCAAACCTGCTTACTATATCTAGTTGTTCAGTTAATAGCTTTGGGTTAGGAAGGAATGTTACAGTTTAGACACAGATACTGAGTACATAGAATCACCCCAATGGTTATCAGATTTTGCTATAAATGAATTACTTTGGTTGTGAGAATGCAGCTGTTTGGCAAGAGTTTAATTTTCACACAGTTAGTATTTTGTAATACAATTTTATTTAGTGATTAGTTTTGTTTGAAACATTAATTAGAAATTTGTCTGTTAATCCATATGAACTTTCTAGTTTGTTTATGATTGAATTTTCTGATGTTATTGTGAACTTATGATGCATATAGAACACTTGTGAGTTGAAGGGTTTGAGCTATTGAGAGTAATGCTAATACTTCTGATGTGGCGTTGGTTTGAATAGCCTTCCTAAGTGTCTGATTTATTTCTGTTCCTATGTTTTTAATGTGCTCATCAAACTTTAAACTTTGATCTAAAATTGCACTAAGTCATTTGATATGAGATCAGTTTTCTACCAATGTATTACTTAGGGATGCTATACTGAATCATGAGGTGAGTTTCCGATTTATCTTTGAGATTAAGTGGGAAGTTTATTTTTTGTGGAGTATTTAACCATAGTTGGGGTTTCTATTTGCCATTTCTTGAGCTTGTTTGTTCAATGCTGCAGTAAGTTTGGCCTTCTGCACTTGATTTACTGTATCCCAAATAGCTGCTGAGAGACTACATAAGATAAGTGCTTATTTTCAACTTTCTGATTAAAACAATATCTGTTGCATATCTGTTTGTTTAAACTGTGCAACTGTCTTTTGCTGTATTTTTAATTGTCTGGTAATTGAATTCCTCTTACAACTGTAATTATGGTTCATCTGCTTGTTTTGTTTATTTTACTTGTTTGCTGCATTTGAAAAGATTAGCATTGACTAGGTTCAGGTTTTTGCTGACTCTAGTCTGTTTGCAGCCTTTGGAGCTTGTAAAACAGTTAATATTTTGTCTGGAGAGCCTCCCCCCCCATGCCCTCTTGGGAGGAAGGTACAGTTTGGACTGGTCTAGTTAGAGTTACTGTTGCAGGGCTCTGTTCAGGCCATTCTGATTGCATAATTTGAACTTTGTCTGTTTCCAGTTTTTCTTTAATAAGTCTGTGTTTGAATGAGTTTGTGCTTGTTTACTCAAAGCTGCAGTGAGTTAGGCCTTCTGCCCTTGCTCTACTGTTTTCCAAATACCTGCTCAGAGACTATAAAAATAAGTGCTTATTTTCAATGGTTTTCTGCACTTTCTGATTAAAATAATATTTGCTGCATATCTGTTTGTTTAAACTGTGCACATGTATTTTTTGCATTTTCTAGATTGTCTGCTAATTGAATTCCTCTTAACAATTGTAATTACTGTTCATCTGCTTGTTTGTTCATTTTACTTGTTTGCTGCATTTGAAAAACTCTAGCATAGACTATGTTCAGGTTTTTGCTTAACCTAGTACTGTTTGTGACCTTTGTAGCTTGTAAAACAGTTAATCTTTTGTCTGGAGAGGCCATCCTGTGCCCTTGTGGGAGGAAGGTACAGTTTGGACTGATAGAGTTACTGTTGTAGGGCTTTGTTTATGACGTGTTGATTGGATAATTTGAACTTTGGCTGTTTCTGTTTCTCTTTTAATAAGTCTGTATTATATCCAGTTTGTGCTTGTTTGGTAAAAACTGCAGTGAGTTAGGCCTTCTCCCTTGGTCTACTTTTTTCCAAATACCTGTTGAGAGACTACAAAAGATAAGTGCTTATTTTCAATTTTCTGCACTTTCTGATTAACTAAAATACTATTTGCTGCATATCTGTTTAAATTGCGCAACTGTATTTTACTGCATTTTCAAATTGTCTGCTAATTGAATTCCTCTTAAAACTTTAATTACAGTTCTTCTGCTTGTTTTGTTCATTTTACTTGTTTGCTGCACTTGAAATACACCCGCATAGACTGGGTTGAGTTTTCTGCTGAATCTAGTACTGTTTGTGACCTTTGGAGCTTGTAAAACACTTAATCTTTTGTCTGGAGAGGCCTCCCTGTGCTCTAGTGGGAGGAAGGTAGAGTTTGGACTGATCTAGCCAGAGTTGTTGCTGCAGGGCTCTGTTTAGGGCATTTTCAATGGGCAATTTAAATGTTGTCGGTTTCCTGTTTTTCTGCTTTAAAAAGCCTATGTTTCAACCAGTTTGTGCTTGTTTGTGCCTGTTTGCGCATCAGGCAGCATCATGCATTACTGCCCAGAGGGATTGCTGGTTACAGACACCTGCTCTCTTGCCTCACAAATATTACATAAACTTGAACTCTTCATGCCTAAGCCTACTAATAGCTGACCCTGCTGTATTCCCTCTTCAACTGTTATAGCCAGACCAAGATTATTCCTAGGACCATGAACTGTCAGTTTCCCTCCTTTTCTCCTTTCAGCCTGGTTGACATGGGTCTACTGAGACAGTGTAGCAACTGCCTCATGTACACTGACAAATGCCTATTTCTAAATCACTCCTGTTCTATTTGTGAGAGATGCACTTACATTATGAATGTGGAATCAAAGGTCTCTCACACAATAGATAGCAATACTGTACTCTTCCCTCATCAGGCCAATAATTGACTACAATGACCCTTTTGGTATTTAAAAGTTCCTCACAAGGATAATTCAAGGTATTCAGCATCTATCCTATGTGGATCAGCGGAAATTACTGTCACTTTACTCCGTTTCATATAGACTACTTAGTGGTGATTTCTGCCTTGTGTATAAGGCAATCTCTAACTCTGCTTTATTGGAAATGCTGCATATACATAAGTCCAATGGCTCACAGGTTACTTGCTTTAAAGATCTTAACCTGGTATATGACATTAATAAAACCTGCTGTAGGGACAGATTTGTCTACCAGAGGTTACCATACCTGTGGAACAGACTCTGAATTTGTGTCAAGCAGAGTAACTCTTTGGCCCTCTTCAAGCAGAATCAGGATGACTGACAACTGGATGTGTAATTATAAATTCAACCTGGGAGTTCCACCTGTCTCTCTCTTGGGCAGGGGCAATAGGTGCTGATTGTGGAAACAAGGGCAGAACTTGGCTAGGCTTGTAAGGGCCCTAGGGCCATTAGCCTAGTAACTTCCTATGATCCTATGATCTTAAAAGAATGCTAACAGGCAACAATCAACTAAATGGCAGAACTCTTACTCCCCTTTCCTAAACACCACCATTGGTTTTCCTCAAGGCTCCATTTTAGGCCCACTTCTGTTTACCATATTTGTCAATAACTTCCACACTGCACTCTCTCAAGGCTCAGTCATCAAGTAAGCAGATGACTCCTCTATCATCTGCACTGCAAGCAACTCCTCAGAACTACACCAACTCACCTAAAACACCCTCACCTCCACTGAAATTTGGATGTCTAATAATCATCTTGCCCTGAACCCCAACAAAACCAAACTAGTAATCTTTGCCCCCCAAAAGTCCACACTCCTAGAAAATGATAACTTCACCATTCAATCCCTAAATGGTACCATCACTGACACTGTACCTAGCACAAAACTCCTAAGTGTCATCATAGACAAAAACCTCACAATTGACCTGCACATCCAGTCCAATGTCAAAAAGACACATCATAAGCTTGACACTGTCTACTGACAATAATATCTACTCAGTGCATCAGCCTGGCTTTCTCTTGCCTCTTCTTTTTCTATTACCCTCTCTTTTATATGGTGCCCCCTCCTCACCAACATTCAGTCCTCTCTAAAGTCCAAACTAGACTCATGCTACAACAAAATTGCTAAGTTTGTCACTAATGCCTCCTACTCATCCCACCACTGCTTATCATTATGCAACCTAAAATGGCTTGAACTCCCCAACTATCTCACCTTTATCCAACTAACTACAGCTCACAAACTCATTCATAATCCATCCATGTGCCCTGCTCTATCTTCTATACTTTCTTTATACCATCTTAATAGACCACTCTGATCCAACAACCAACTGCTTGTAAATGTAGAAAAACCCAGACTTTCAGCTGGCCAGATGCTTTACTCCTTTACCATCGCAAAACTATGGCACTCCCTCCCCCCAACACTTAGATCCACCCACTCAGTAACCCCCTTCAAGACATCTCTGAAACAACACCTCTCCTCATCTTGGCTGTGCACATGTGCTAACACCACATCTCATATAACCCAACTTCAACCATCACAACTATTCTCACCCCACTCTACTACTCTGGTATTCTCCTTTCACATCCACCTGTTTTTTTACTTACTCCACCTCTCCTTTCTGTCCACTTCCCTCTTCTACTAAACCTCATGGTCCTACCATTGATCCCTCCTGTCTAATTCCTTCTCTTTCTAACCCTTATAGACCTACCATTGATCCCTCCTGTCTACTTCCTTCTCTTCCTAACCCTTGTAGACCTACCACTGATCCAGGCGAGACATTCGGGTACTCTCGCAGCCTACCTTAATATCATACCACCACTTATATCTGCAACAATATCCACCGACTTTGCTGACTCCTGCAACAGGATACTCATGTGGAATGTTCTCATGTATATACTCTGTATTGCTTGCATAATACCTTTGATTTGAGAATGATTACTTATGTACTGTTTTTTTTCACCAATTGTATAAGCTGCCAATGATATGTACTAAATGTCTTTATTAATGTAAATTCTGTATTGTATGTGAAGTGTCTTATATGTGGAGCTTTTCTTCCTGGGACTTCACTGAAAATGGGCACTTCAGGTCAGCTGGACCATCTCTGTAAACAAATGCAAATAAATAACTAACATTTTAGGGTCTTCAGCTGCCTTTTTGATACCATGTGATATACGGAAATCTCATTAATTGCATCCTGTATGTATTTCTAAAACAGTATAATTACACATCTGAGCATTTACATTGTAGTGAATAACCAGGTGGACAAAGGATATCATGCACAACCCCTAATCAGTTTTCAAGCTATAGATGACATATGCTACTAGTTAAATTCCCTCCTTACTTTATTGGTATCCAGTAAAATAATGCTTTCACTCTATTGAAATAGTGCAAACAGCTAAATTGCTAGGCATAACAATAGATAAAAAACTCACTTTTGAGCCACGCATTCTCAGTCCAATAAAAAAAACACACTTTAAATTAGGCAAACTTTATCATCGTAAACTTTACCTTAACAATCATACTAAAGAAAAACTTGCCAGTTCCTCACTCATCCCTTCCCTCCTATATGCTAGTGCCATTTTTACTAATCTCCATTTAATCCTTAGTAATAAACTAGAATCTTGCTATTATAAAATAGCTAAATTTGCCTAAGGAAAGCCCAACTGCACACATCATTGTCTGTTATTGGAGAATTGAACTGGCTCGAGTTCTCACACCATCTCCTCTATACCCAACTATCTTTAGCCCACAAACTAATTTTCAAACCCAACTCTTGCCCTGTACTCAGATCCATCCTACAAACATATACTCTCTCGAGAACACTGAGATCCTCAGGCAAACAACTATTCACTATAATCAAACCCAACAAAAGAGCTGGACAATGTCTGTACTCCCATAGCATTGCTAAATATTGGAATGCCTTACCCTCATAAAATGACAGTGCAAAAACTTTTAAATCAGTATTAAAATTACATTACCTAAACAATCCCTTCTGCTTCTGTCAAATAAACAAGCCCCCTTAAAACCATCCCTTAACTAATTCCTATTAAGAAAGGTTCTAATGGTAGGTCCTAAACATATTTCAGCCTTGTGCTCATTGAGCAGTTGTTTCAGACACACACTACATATGGTAATATTGAATATCTACACTAAGCTACACATGCAACTTCTTACCAAATCAATGTAAATCTCATAGATTAGTAATTTAGACTATGTATTATACTTATACTTATTTGCAAATCTCTGCTTACATATATGTATAATTGATTAGTGTATTATGTTATGCTGTGATGCAAAAAGATTAGTAATGTAACTCAGTACTGTACTGCAGTGCTTATCTCTGCTTTTATACATGTATCCTTGTTTATTATTTTTTTTATAGAATACTTTGTATTATACAATGACCCCCCCATTAATATTCCAAAACGTGCATGCTGATTGGTCAGCATGCCCGTTGTAAATCAGACTTATACTAATGGAAAAAGGTCTGGTCGCCCGGACTTTTTCCCTTAGTATAAGTCTTTTTTTTTTTGTGTGTGTTAGACAGCAACAGACAACGGAAGAGCTCCGTTGCTGTAATCTTGCTATGTTAAATGGGTTTAACATAGTGAGATATCTTAAGAAAAAGCAACGGAGATCTTCCGTTCTCCGTTACTTCCACACACAGAATACCGGACAGCTGTGGAAGGGCAGCACGGAGGCATTATACAATGCCATTATTTAAGAAAAGTAAGTATTTTTTTTCTTAAATAATGTCATTGTATAATAGCAATAACCCATGCCTGGGTGTGGATAATGCTGGATTTACCCACGGTTGTCTTTGTTTGGCCACTCGGGCTTCGCCCTCGTGACCAAATCACACCAACCATGGGTAAATCCATCATTACCCACACCCAGGCATGGGTTATTGCTTAAATATACTGTGGAGCTTTTCTCCCCGGGCCTCCGCTGAAAATGTTTTTTTTTTTTGACCCAGTGGACTTTTCCGGTCAACAAATGTCAATAAATAATAAATAAATTAATTAATTAATACAATAGCCATCCTTTGGAATCCCAACTGGGAAAGGAGGTTTGTAAAAAAGACTCTTCTAACTGTAACCATTTATCCTTAGTGCTTATGAATGTAACAGATTACTGACATTGCAGGATTTAGCTTCTGGAACACCAATGGGAAAACAAGAAATGGTTCTGTTTCATGGATAAAGACTTATTCTCTTCCTTCATTCCTTGTCCACAGACATTCTACTGTAAATTAGCATTAGCAACTTGCCTGTATATTTAACATGTCTGCAACTGCTCAGACTTTTGGTCACTCACTGAAAACATTTAAGTACAACATTTAAAGCTATAGTTAACCTCTAAATACATTGAATCTAGCTGGTACCAAAGAAATGTTTAAGATAACCAAAGTCCCCCTCTTTATCACCTCTCCCTCCTTGCAAAACTTATACTCTTGCCCTCTTTTTCTCAGTTTCTTTAAAAGTTTTAGACTCCCATGTTTTTGTAACTTCCTTCCCAACTCTTAATTTAGAAACTAATAAATAATGTTCAGCCTTCATCGGAATATCAAGTCATCTAATGTGTGCATTACAATGAAACTGTTAATAATTGTGTCAGAAACAGTTGCATCGTTTTTACAATTTATTCTGTTTTTTCCTCGTTATGTGCTCTTATATGATGTTATTTATATGTGTTCTTGGGGACTACATATAAAATCTCTCAGAGGGTTGTCTTCCATGTAATTGGCAATTAACTAGCCAACCATGCTATTCCAGGTCCTCCTTCTCCTGAGTTAGAAGTTCACAGCTGTATTTATTATTCTTTCAGTGGACTGTGAGATCACAGTTCATGTGGCTGTTTTTACCTTTGCAAGATGTTTCTATTCTCCCTATGGTCATGTGGCTGTAGAGTTAAATGGAGTTTAATTAAATGGATTTGGAGGCAAAGTCCCCAGTGCAGGTCTGAAGAGGAGTTTGCCCCTCTGCAAAAATATTTTGGTTGTGTTTACGCTTACATATTTTTGGTCTATTTATATTGGTAATTTTGAGCTGATAAGTTTATATTTTTTTTTGGGGGGGTGCTGGGAGCTAAAGTTAACTTCTTGTAATTGCATCCTCTCAGAGTACCATACTGAAAAATATAAAGAACTTCATGCTATGTAAATCTAAATCAGTATCCTACTACTGAAGTGAGATTGCAATATGAACTGTAAGGGATTGATGTGAGTTATAAATGTAATTAAACTATGAACTTCTAGAAGTTACTTAGCTGTAGTTTATAGTGTGATACAACTTACTGAGGTGGATTAATATCAGCTAATAACTGCATGGCTAAGCAAACGAAAGAAAGATACCAGTAAATACGATGAGAAAGATCCTGCACAAAATGTTTTTGTCTGAGAATGGGTATTTGTCTTACTTAGTAGTTAAGTAATTACCAAAGAATAAAAAAGGTCCATTAAAGCTGAACAATGGCAGTTAAGATGAAAGCTGTAGCTGGTTAATATGCCACAGTTAACATGAATCACTTTTGGGAGACAGTGATGTGTTTCACATCACAGTCCTTTTTGTTTTCATTCCTAACATACTAGGCACAAGACACTTTGCAGTAGTGACCCAGAAGTCCTGTCCTTAGTGGGGTAAGAAAGCATACAGCAGACTGCTTAGAGATAAGGTGAGTGGATGAGCTCATATGACAGCAGGAAAACAAAGATATGCAAGGTTACGATGAAAGGTTAGACTCTAGAAGACTAATACAGAAGGTGGGTGAAGGGATGGGAGCAAGGGCTACCATCTAGCTGTAGTATAAAAGGCGAAACTGAATTTCTTTCTAGCTGACAATTTACAGAACCAAGTTCGGTGTGTCACATTAAGAATGCAGAGAAGGGTTATGAATTGCATGCTGTCTTAACAGTTGACAGGAAGTCCTCTAAGAGTACAAATATATTAGGCAAGCTTATTACCAGTGTCCAAGTTCCCAATGATGCAAGTTTCATAGACTGGGGGTACAGGACACAGTGGCAGTGTAGAGTACTGTGTTGTCAGCAGGATCTAAATAATTCTTATTTTGAATTGCCTGTCAAACTAGTTGTTTCAAACACTGACTATATTATTTGACAACTGTATAATTGCAGTAGCACTCATTTAAAAAAAGAAATACTTTAAACAAAGATCACTCCATTATCTAATCATTAAATTAACCTATCTCTGCTTCTTTTCATAGCCAACTAGGAACTGCGTATGTCAGTGCTACTTCAGGAGCTGTCATAACTGCACTGGGTCTCAAGTCTGTGACGAAGGTAATAACATTTTAAAAGGTGATTTTTGAATTTAATTTACCGGTTACATACATTTTTCTGAAACAAAATGAAAGTGCAACTGATAAGTTCCTATTGTTGCATCCCAGTTCTTCCCTCTGTGATGGTAAACAAGACAAATCATTGAAACTATGACACTGGGTCACTAAAGAAGACAGTATTATTCATTCTGTTTGTTTTTTTTTTACCTCTGCTTCAGAAACAAAAATTCACATTAGTCAGCCACATTATTTATTTAAGCATTAGAATGTATATAAATGGAGTTGTTTCTGAATAAAAATACAAGAGACATATCTATTCTTATTTAAAGGGATAGATATCAAAACCATCATTGCATGATCCATTTTACACAAGCATGATTTCTCACTAGCTATTTCTCATACACTTGCAAACTCTTTTTTCATGCAAAGACATATCTTAACTCAGCAGAGTACCAGGTTATGAGACTGGGCCTTAAATACTAAAAAATGGTTTCTAGGATCTTAATGGTGATTCTGCAGAAATCAAAACCAATTTAAGTATCTGATATTTAGGTCATATGGGCTTTTTTCTAAATTCCTGGGATTTTTCCGATTTTGAAATTTTGTGTGTGTGTGTGTGTTTTCACAACTGTGTGAATGCACAAATGTAAATATACTTGCTCAGTCTGTTCAACTGCATACTGTCTCTTACATCTGCATGAAGGCGCAAGGGTGAATATGCCTTCTCATTGAACTCACATGCATGTTGCATCACTAATACATCATTGTCTCTTGTTTTTCTAGCATTTACCTTCCTTGATTGGTCGCTTTGTCCCTTTTGCTGCTGTGGCAGCAGCCAACTGCATCAACATCCCACTAATGCGACAGAGGTGAGGCCACTTTTGGTCAGATTTCACTTTTCCACAGCAGGATTAAAATAACAAACTTAATTAGTATAGTACATTCTTCGTTGAGTACGGCTGGGAAGTGATCAGTGCCCCTGTAGTATGGTTATGTTTATTTTAAATCAGCTTGCAAATGCTTTAATTGCTACCCTCAGGTACCTATTGCAAGCAGCATTTGGGTAGTCTGTTGAGGCTTGTTACATTATATGTCATAATGTGATGGCAAAAAGATGGAAGAAAGGCAATTTACATATCAGCTCTGCCCACTTGGCTGCATCTGACATGCAGTTGCTGTCTACTGCCACCTCCTCCCCCACTTGAAGGATTCACAACCCACACTCCACTCAACCATTCTGTTCACAGCATCAGGTGTTCTGTTCACACCTTCAAGCATTCTGTTACACAACTTCAAGAGTTTTGTTCACAACTTCAAGCATTCTGTTGCACAACCAAGTGTTTTGTTCACAACTTCAGGCATTCTTTTCCACAACTTCAAGCGATGTGTTCCTTAGCTTCAAGCATTCTATTCCACAACTTCAAGTGCTTTGTTCAAGAATTTCAAGCTGCACACATTCAAGCAATCTGTTTCAGAAGTTCAAGCATTCCGTTCATAACTTCAAGCATTCTATTTCACAACTTCAATAATTCTCTTCCACAGCTTCAGGCATTCTGTTCCACAACATCAAGCATTCTGTTCACAATTTCAAGTGATCAATTCCACAACTTCAAGCATTCTCTTCCACAAATTCAAGCAGTCTGTTCTACAACTTGAAACATTCTGTTCAACAATTTCAAGCATTCTGTTCATAACTTCAGGCATAAGTGTTCCACAACATTAGGTATTCTGTTCACAACTTCAGGCATTCTGTTCCACAATTTCAAGTGTTCTGTTGCACAACTTCATGCATTCTGTTCCATAATTTCAAGTATTCTATTTCACAACTTCAAGTGTTTGTTCACGACAGCATTTTGTCCTCAACTTTATGTGTTCTGTTCACATCAGGCATTCTGTTCCACAACTTCAAGCATTCTGTTTCACAACTTCAAGCATTCTGTTTCACAACTTCAAGCATACTGTTCACAACTTCAAGCATATTGTTCCACATCAAGCATTCTGTTCCACAATTTCAAGTGTTCTCTTCCACATCTTCAACTGTTTGTTCATGACAGCATTCTGTCCTCAATTGCATGTGTTCTGTTCACAACCTCCAGGATTCTGTTCATAACTTCAGGCAATCAGTTCCACAATTTCAAGCATTCTGTTCCACAACTTAAAATATTCTGCTCCATAATTGCAAGCATTCTGTTCAAAATTTCAAGCATAGTGTTCCACAACTTCAACATTCTGTTCCACAGTTTCAAACATTCAGTTCACAACTTGAAGCATTCTGTTTCACATTTTCAAGTATTCTGTTCCACAACTTCAAGCATTCTGTTCATAACTTCAAGTGTTCTGTTCAACATCAAGCATTCTATTCACAACTTCAAGCATTCCGTTCACAACTTCAACTTTTCTGTTCACAACTTCATGCATTCTGTTCCACAACTGCAGGCACTCTGTTTACACCTTAAACCATTCTGTTCCACAGCTTCAAGAATTCTACTGTGCAACATCAAGCATTGTGTTCACAACTTTAGGCATTCTGTTCCACACCTTCAAATGTCTTGCTCACAACTTCAAGTATTCTGTTCAACAACTTCAATCATTCTGTTTCAGAACTTCAAGCATTCTGTTCTAGAAATACAATCCTTGTTTTACACAACTTCAAGTGATCTGTTCACATCATCAAGCATTCTGTTCCACAATTTCAACCATTCTGTTCCAGAACTACAATCCTTCTGTTACAAAACTTCATCAATCTGTTCCGCAACTTCAAGCATTCTGTTCCATAACTTCAAGCAGTCTGCTCCAAAGCTTCAGACATTGTGTTCTACAGCTTCAAGAGTTCTATTCCACAGCAGCAAGCATTCTATTCCACAAATTCAAGCATTCTATTTCACAACTTCAAGTGTTTTGTTTAGAACTTCAGGAGTTCAGTCCCTCAAATTCAAGCATTCTGTTCCACAACTTCAAGCATCCTGTTCACAACTTTGAGTATTCTGTTAACAACTTCAATCTTTCTGTTCCACAACTTCAAGTGATCTATTCATGAATTCAGGCATTCTGTTCTACAACTTCAAGCATTCTCTTCCCAACTTCAAGCGATTTGTTCTACAACTTCA
Organism: Protopterus annectens; assembly: GCF_019279795.1. Lineage (NCBI taxonomy): Eukaryota > Metazoa > Chordata > Ceratodontiformes > Protopteridae > Protopterus > Protopterus annectens. The sequence goes on from NC_056748.1 coordinate 753,686,871, forward strand.
AACATTCCGTACCACAATTTCAAGTATTCTGTTCACAACTTCAAGCATTTTGCTCCACAGCTTCAATAATTCTGTCCACAACTTTAGGCATTATGTTTATAACTTCAAGCATACTGTTTCAGAACTTCAAGTATAGTGGTCCACAACTTCAAGCATTCTGTTTCACAGCTTCAAGCATTCTGTTCATAACTTCATTCATTCTTTTCCGCAACTTCAAGCATTCTGTCCCACTACTTCATGCGTTCCATTCCACAATTTCATGCATTCTGTTCCACAACTTCAAGCAATCTGTTCCAGGACTTTAAGCATCCTCTTCCACAACTTCAAACATTCTGTTTCCCAACTTCAAGCATTCTGTTCACAACTTCAAACATTCTGTTACACAACTTCCTAGAAGAAAAGAATGCTTTTTCATTTCCATATTAACATGAGTTCTCTTCAACTGCTTCTGATGTACCATCTCTCCCTCTATGTACATGATATACTCGGGCTTCAATTCCTCTGCTTTTCTACTGTAGAAGCCTGTGCAGTGACATCAAATACCCAGTCCCTTCTATAGTGTCTCATGAATAGCAGTTCTTTAATTCCATATTTATCTACACTTCTTTTCTTTCATCTTCTTGATAAACCTCTTAAGTCTTCCTCTTGATATTTTCCAGCTGTGTCACATGTTTTCCTTGCAAGATCACTGTAACTTCATGAAGTATTGCAGATATGGTGTCATTACATTGTGAAGGAAAGAGACAATAACTTTCCAGCCCCTGGGGTTTACTGGCTAACAGCCCTGAAGGGCCATTTTAAGCCTAGTCAATAGCCCGAGATCAGAATCAAATCTTGTACCTTGTCTCTGTTTGGTAAAGACTGCAACCATTACACCAAACCCTTCCCCAATGCTCTTTTTGTTACTCCAGTCACTCTCTCTACTTGAGCATCATGGTTTTTAGTGCTGGTGTTTTTTATTAATTCCTTAAGCAGGAACATCTGCTAAGCCCACATTTCTTTTAATCAGTTACCTGATAGAACTTTCTTGTTAAGCAATACACAGTAGGCAAATGTAGATGGAGGAAATCATACCCTGGCTACAGGATGAAGCTTTTAGCAGCTCATAGCCTTCATCTTCTGCTGTAAACTGCCAGTGTTGTTCACAGACACTTCTCAATCCTTTTTATCTACCATCTCTCTTAGATTAACAGATCCTAATTTGCATGTGCTTATGAAATAACTGTAACCACCATGCAAAACCTTGCACTAGTCTGCAGTAAACTACAGCTACTTCTTCTGTCTTTCTCTTTCTCTCTCTCTCTCCAAGTAAATTACATTTATGTTATTTTTTTGTCTTTCTTCCATTCAAGAGTATGCCCCCATGTAACATGTATCTGCACAATATGCATATTTGACTATTTTGTTGGTTATCTTATTCGTATATGTTATGATGGCTAAAGATATATACATTCTATGCATTAAGTATATATCTGTCAATAGGCATTATCTATATGAAATTGTTTTATGATCATTACATTGGAAACATATAAACAGTAGCATGAGCAATGAAGCAATGAACATGGGCATCCAGTAAAAGTTATGATCATGTTTTATATTGAAAAATAATTTAAATATGTAACTGGCTGCAGTTAAGAGCTATAAAGGCTAGGGAATTTGGTATGAATTGTAAAAGAGTGTTAAATTACCAAAATATGAAAGGGAGATATGGTAATTGAGAAAACATCCCAATTCAAAATGTTAATTCATACTATTCTTGCAATCTTTATTTAATTAGGCCTTCCCTCCATAATAAATTATTCACTGAACATTATTAATTTATCCATCTTACAGAGGTATTATCCATATTTACTAATGATACGCCCTATTGGGATGACTCTGGGCTAACTGAAGTCTTCAAGGTAAATGAACAGTGTTCTGAAATAACAGCCACCATCTTAAACAAGGTGTTAAGGGTCATTTAAACCACCACAACACTTCGGCCTGATGGTCTTATGAACTTTTTGACAAACATTACTGAAAGCATTTCTGTTTGTTTGACATTTTTATTTCAAAAATCAATACAAAATGGCTGTGTTCCAGATCTTTGGAAGAATGGTATTTTGTTTCTGTCCA
>NC_056748.1:754038741-754233741 GCF_019279795.1 Protopterus annectens
AGAAACGTACCTCAGTTGTCAACTGAGTACATTTCTGCAGCTAAAACGGCTCTTACACGGGCTGCTTTGGGCTTCCTGGATCGCTAATCTACCTCATTTGCATGCCTTTCGGCTGCAAGTGAGGTGATTAGCATATCGACGCCCACTCCGTGTAAGAGACCTTTTAGCTGGTCTCTTACACGGGATTTAGGGCTGTTCCTGGATCTTACACTACTCTTAGACTCCGTGCAAGCCTTCGTGAATCCTGCCCACTATCATTAGTTCTTTTTCATACTTAATAGGAATCATATGTTAGTAACATAAGCAGTTTTTCTATTACCATGGTGTTCAACAAGCGTGCTTTTTATATATGAAAATTGATATGATTTCCAAAAAAATAGTCATATCCTTTACTTGAGTACATTATCCCATTGTTGTCTGTATTCATTCCTTCTAAATATTATTCCTAATATATCTATATATTTTTCATTGAACTCAATACCTCCTATCATACCTTCAAAATCAAATCCTTTAATTTTCTTTTTATTTATACTTTAACCAGTTTTTTTTAATTTATACTTAATTTTTCATTTACTTCTTCCATCCATACTTTATTTTTACAATTAGTACAATATCATCCACATATTATACATTAATGGCAACTGTACTTCATCATTTTGTATCCACCGCTGCATGACATTTTATTAATATCCTTCACTATTACATTCATAACTAATGAGAAAATTACATTACTATCTGGGCAGCCCTGTTTTATTCCACATTCCATTTTTATTTCTTCCCCAATCCAGCCATTTACATTTAATTTCACATAGTTCCTTTCATAAATTGATTTTGTGTAATATTTTTTCTTACATTATATGCCTGCAAAATTCCCCAAAATGATTTATATTTAATATCATAGGCTTTACTTATATATCTTGTCATGACCTTTGCTTCTAGATTTTTATAATATCATCAGTTTCTCTTATTATCCATAACAGCTCTTGACTTCCTTTTCTTCCGAACACATTTTGATTATATATTCTATTCATTTTTATAACCTTTTAGTTATTCTCATGAAAATGGTATAATCCGTGTTATTCAATTTTATAGGCCTCCCATTTTTATCTCCTCTTTATTTCCTTTTTTTAAATATATATAGTTTGTAACTCCTGTACATCTCTCTTTAATTCCAGTTTTTAACCATTAATTTATAACTTCTATAAAATGCATTTTTTGCCATTCCTTCATTTCTTTATACATACCATATTCAATTCTGTCTAGTCCTGTTGCAGAATTCATGTTAGTATCTTCTAGAATTTCATTCAATTCTTTTATAGTTATTTTATTGTTTTAAATCCTCATCTTTATTTTCACCTTTATAAACTTGTACTATGTTTTCTTCTCTTTTAACAAATAATTCCAGTACATTTTCTTTAATTATTTCTTATATGCCTTCTTGCTGTATTATTTGCTTACCTTCCTTATTCTTTAATTCTCTTATTTTTCCTTTTTATTACTCAAATATGGTGCTACTACTTCTTTCTTTCCTTGTAAACAATACTTTGTTTTTATAAAAATGTAACTTGATTCATTTTATATATTTCTCTTTCTTTTTCATAAAAGGAATTTTTCTTCTCTAAGTCTCTGAATGTCCCTTGACTTAATATCTTATATCTTTTTCTTGCCTTCTTTTCTTCATTATATATTCTAAAAACTTTTTATATTTCTCTTTAAAACTAAGCCATCATAGTTCAATTAGCAAAAAACGTTCTCATATACATATGATTTTTCCAGAATTCCATGTTATTTTTTCCTTCTAAATCTAATTACTTTTCATTAATCTCTTTATTCCATTTCCTATTCTTTTATATTCTTCATTTTCCTGTACTTTAACCCATCTAAAACCAGGATGCATAATTCCTTTTTCTTTAACATTTAAACTATCAAATAGTAAAACAAATAATCAATTTCTGTCCTTATTTCATTCCTTTTGTAGGTCCAATGGTTATTCTCCCATACACTTAACTTTCCACTTCACATAATTTCTTTAATCATTTTAACATCACAATTGCTCTTATTTTTCTTAAATTACAATTAAAATCACCCACCATTATAAAGGCCATATTTACACAAACATATTCAAGAATATTTTTAAACATCATTTCTCTATCTTTTTTGTTACATATGCATATAAAGCTATGATTCTATACACATTTTTTCCATATCAAGTCTATTACCGTAGTCTGTCCTAGTTCCACTATGGTTACATCTAATATTTTAATGCTTTCTTGACATAATATACATATGCCCAAGCATGTTTCTTTCCCCATGTTCCAAACTACCACACCATTGCAAAGTTTTTCAGTTTCTGTTATTTCTTCATCTATTAAGAATCTGATATTTTCTAAAGCAATAATATGTGCATCTACTGCAGCACACTATTGCAATATACCTAGTCTCTTAAGATTTTTCATGTTGTTCACATGTAAAGCTAATATTTTCAACTTTTAAGAACAGTTAGTATAATAAAGTTTTTATCCCTTCCCTTTCTTATTTTCTATAAGCATTATACTTTTTCAATTTTCCTTTCCTTTCTTTAACTGTTTGCCCTATCAAATATTTTTTATTTCTTACTGTATGCCAGTCAGCTTCTTCCTCACTTGTTTCCTCTATTTCTTTATCCTTGTTACTTTCTTTAACTTCATGTATAGCCTATTTATTAGCCACATCTTTTTATACATTTTCTTGTATGACACATTCTTCTACCTCTTTATTCTGTATAACTTCATTTTCATTTTCTTGCACATTAATTTCACATTCTGGCCATGAATGAAAAGTATCACATTCTTTGCAATTTAAATCACATTTTTTGCATTATGTCCTGTTTTACCACATAAATAACATCTTTTTATCACATTCATTGAGTAAATGATATTTTTTTCCACAAAAATAACAAGTCTTTGGTTGACCCCTGTATTTCACAAAACCCCTATTACCATGAACATTAATAATACTAGGTACATGCACAAAATTATCATTTTCCATTTTTAGTTTTACTCCACATTCCCATCTCCAAGTCCATAATCCTCTTTCATCATATGTTTTTGTAGTGTGCATTACTTCTTTACATATAGTTAACATGTTCTTTTAGCTCTTTTGCTTCAGCAGTTCTAAATCGGATCATTATTTTTTTGTTTGCCTGTAAAAAGCTTACACCACATATTCTGACCATAGATAAATATTTTTATTTTGTTCATATGCATCCACAAATTTTCCATGGCATGCCCAGTCTCAAATATCAAGTCACAAAAAAGTATCTTTATTAATTAAAATAAATGCTGTTACCTCTTCCTTTGACATGCAGAGGTGTTATGACAGACAAACATCATACCTGTCCAAACTTTCTTCTTTTTTACTGCTGACATGTACTGTATACTTTTTCTTTTATTTCTCCTTTCTTCTATGTTCCTTCTTCAACAGTTTGTGCATAAGTTTTTGTCTCTGAAACTTTCTCTGGCACAGTCTCTTTTTCTCCTTTTTCTTCTTCTATGTTTTTCCATGATGTTTTCCTGAAATTCCTGCTCCATTTTCTGGCCCACTTTGGTTTACCATGTCTTCCAAGTAATCATTCCACAACACCCCCCCCTCCAATTGGAAGGTTATAATTATGCATTTTTCAGTGGTAACTGTCGTGCCTTCAATCAAAATCCTCTGAAAGTTTTCCTCTGAATTCATCTCTGTTTCAGCTACAATCTCCATTTCCTCCAATTTCTCTGTTTTTCTGCACCCACATCATCAGAAAAAAACTTCATGTAGCAATTCTACCATTTCACAAAATTTTCAGCAACTTTCACTTCAGATTCAGCAAAAGCTGAATCTGCCATGTTTTTTCCCTGTTCCTCCTGGCTGTCTCCATGCCTGGGCAAGAAACAGGAATATGTAATACAAAAACCCTTCCCCGACTACCAAGAGTAGGGGAAGTTCCCTAATACCCTGGCCAAATTTCCCCTAGTAATACAAATACCACCTTGGGTTTCCCGTGAAAAGAGGTTAATAGGTCTTGTGGGACTAACCCAGTCAGCAAACGATAAATAAATAGATACAATTCCTTTCAGTCCTTACAAAGATATAATTAAATATCTTAAATTCTTCAATTAGAAGTGTTATGCAATCATTCTATATTATACTAGCATCCATGTTAAAAATGCATGTTTTTTTATTTTATTTCATCAATTAATAGTATAAATTAACAAAAAATATCTAATGCAGCATTGCACTAATAACGTTTATATAATGAAATATAATGTCTGGGGAGGAAAGACAATGAGTCCTTCCTTCTCCAAGCTCAAAAAAAAATACTTAGAATTCAAAATTATAAAAATAGTTGAAATAATCAGTCTATTCAACCAGAAGGGAGTCAACATTCACAGAAGTCTCCCTATTCCATTGAAAAAGTAAAGTTCTGTTAGTAGCAAGGCTAGCTAATAAAAATAATTTGGTCTGAGTATGAAAAATGTTCACACTGACCCCAAAATAACTACATATTATAGGCAAAAAGACAAGCAAAACCAGTTATATTTAAAATTATCTATTTTTATCCACTAGGGTAAACTTACGAACAACCTTACCACATATGCTTCCAAGTACCCAAGAATCCACAACAATGCCAACATTCTTTAATATTACAATAACAGTCAAGCCATTGTGATATTAAATAAGCTGTCAAAATTTTGTACTGAACAACTCTGTTCCTATACAATGTGACTATTTTTTATGTCTTTCAAAGATTTAATAGATAAGAAAACTGACTACCATCTATTGTATAGAATGAGTGTTAGAGTCAAGAAAGATTGCTTATGCTGATGTAATGGGATGACAGAAGAACAGAGCAGAAAATAGTCATCACAGTGGCATAAACTCTAAACTTGAGAAATCAGGGATGCCTGATAGTTTTGCTAATGCCAAAACAGTTACCACAGGTGAATATATATATATATATATATATATATATATATATATATATATATATATATATATATATATATATATATATATATATATATATATATATATATGTGTGTGTGTGTGTGTGTGTTTATATATATATATATGTATATATATATATATATATATATATATAGAGAGAGAGAGAGAGAGCATCATTGCTTTATTCAGACACACTTTGGAGAATAATACAAATGACCACATCTCATTCTCATCTTTAGTCTTTTCTTCTTGCACAGTTCTATAATCTCAAAAGATGGTTCCCTCACTCAAGTACAAAATGCATTTTTAACTCACACGCCTGAACACAAAATTTGCAGTACACAAATAATTCCAACTTAAAAATTCAGACTTTTGGGACTACAAAAACTTTGCAAAGTTAAATCATGGTTTTAAGAATAAGATGTGTAAAGCAAGATTAAAGAAAATATGTTTTTGAGTATCAATCCCAAAGACTGAAGGAAATGGAAACCATATTTTCAGCCATTGCTTCTTCATTGCAGTATTTAGAGATATACATTATCTTGCTTTCTATAAAACAGTAGGTAGTAGATACATAAATGTCTATCCATTCTTAATGTGTCAACTGTTTGTTTCATGATGGAATGCATCTGTTGCTATTTTTTTTCACCCAGGAAATTAAAAGTACATGCATTTGTCAAGATCTGTCCAACACAAAAATAACAGGCCAAACTTCCAGGGATTCTAAGAGCTAGGATATAATGTATATAACTAATATTGGTATTCAGATACCATAACCAACTAAGGTGACATGCAGCAGTTAAAAAGACCTAGCCCCATAGAAAATATTTGTATGAATTAATAAAAATGTGGAATGTTTAAGTTTAGTATGGGAACAGCATAGTAGTTCAAACTTCTGTTCCGTACTTTTGATGGAATGTTTACCCCATTATAGCATTAAACAAGCAGTCTCAGACCAAGCCAAGACTATTTACAAACTATTTTACCAGCAGATAGTTTCCAGTAAATGAGTGAAAAATAAAAATAGGGCTTTTCAAGGCCATCAAAACAATGGTGCTCCAGTATTTTTCTCATACTAGTGATTACTATGGAATAAAAAGTACATGCAAATAAAAAAAGTGTGGCTGAAATTCTGAAACTATCTCATTCTGCATTACCAGTCTTTCAATGGTAGATTATAAATATACATTGTGACACAAATGATGTGCATTGAATGTTAGTCCTTACTGATCCTATCTACATATCAGCAAATTGCATTCAGTTGCTTAATATTTCACTTATAATGCAATCTACCTAGATGTGTTTCAGATAAAAACAGACAAGAGCTAGATTTTAATGTTTTTCATAGTGTCAAGGCTGCTCTACTTACAATGCGTGGAAGAACCATTATTCAGTTAATAGGGTTTAGGATTGTCAGCCAGTCAGATTTCTCATTCCTATAGTCATTGCATAACTCAGTTCAAAGTACAGTTGCACAAGTCCTACTTACCTGTAACAGTAGATGTTCATAGAACACACTGCCGTACTGGCATATGGTTAGTAGTGCCCAGTTACCCTGTCTCTGGCTGTCTACCAAAGCTCAGAGCACCTCACTCTGCTTCTCTGTGGGCAATCACCTGACTGCCTTTCAGAACCACAGACAGAACCCTTTCAGTTTTCTAGGTTCTAGAATGAAAAGATGAAAATGCAAGCTTGCAAATACCTACTGTTTCAAACCAAAAACACACATACACATGCATAACAAAAAAGGCCACTGAACATAAGTCAATGGCAACTCCAACCCCAAACTATAGACTTCCAAAAAAGGGAGATGGTTGGTGGGGTCTGCAAGTGTGGCAAATGTGTTCTATGAACATCTACTGTTACAGGTAAGTAGGACTTATGCAGCTGTACTATGTTCAACAAATACACTACCTTACTGGAATAAGGGTAGACTCCCAAAACTTACCCAACCTTGGAGGAGGATGGATAAGGGTAGAGGATGCCCTGGAGAATGGTCCTAGTGAAACCTGCTCTGAATTTAGAAAAAGCATCTAGCTTATATTGCTTCAAAAAGTATGGACAGAGGATCAAGTTGCTGCCTCTAAAATACTTCGAGTCCACTCCTTTCCAATATTTCAGAAGAAAAGGCCATAGTGGAATGTGTCTTTACTTTGCCTGGATTTGCCTTGTCATAGTAGATGTAACAAAAAGCAATACCAGAGCACAACCAATGTGTAATGGTTTGTTAGAGATGGGTTGACATTTGTTTTCCTGTATGTAGGAAATAAAAAGCCTTTCAGCCTTCTTAAATGGTTTCATTCAAGATAGCACCTGAGCTGCAGATGTACATCCAAGGTATGATGTAGACTCTCTCCCTTATTCTAAGGTTCTGCAAAGAATACAGGGAGGGTAGACTGACTGAGGGTGATTTCTGAGACCACTTTTGGAAGATGGGTTAACCCTATCCCTGAAGAAAATCAGGTAAGGTTGTCCCACCATGAGAGCATGCAACTCAGAGACCCACTTTGCAGATGTCAGAACAATAAGCATAATAATTTTCCACATTAAGAACTTCAGATCATCCTGTGTGGCAAGTTTCAAAAGGTAGTAAAGTCAATTTGTCCAGAATTTAGTTGAGATCCCAGGAAGGAAGAATTTGCTTGCAAGGGAGTCTCATATGCAATACTCCTTTCATGAACTGAGTTACCAAATGAGAAGAAAGAAGGGGATTCACTGAGAGAGGTGACCACTAAATGCACTTTAAAGGATGCATATGATAATCAATCTTGAAGTAGCACGCAAAAATATTTCAAGACCAGAGGAATGTAAAACTCAAGGGACCCGCTTTTCCCATTTAGGCACCACTTAGAAAACCTCATCCATTTGTAAACATAAGATTTTCTAGTAGCAGGTATTCCAGCTTCCTTTAACACTTGATGCACACCCTCATGAAATACTTACCTAAAAGGAGTCAAGATTGAATTACCCAAGCTGTTGCTGCATTTGCTCCAAACTGGGGTGCACCAGTCACTCCTAAGACTATGTGAGTAAATCCAGACTGTGAGGAAGTCTGTGGTAATTGCCCTTGGCCAATAATATTACAAGAGAAAACAAAGACTGCCAGGGCCAGCAGGGGGTCAGCACAATGACTTTCTGAATTTCTTTCTGAACCTTCAGAAGTACTTTTTGAATCAGTGGAACAACTAGGAATGTATATAGGAACATTCCTGTCTAAGGGAATGAGAATGCATCTGTCCTCTAAGCATGGTTGTAAGGATATCTGAAACAGAATTTCTTCAGTTGTGTGTTTTGAAAGTGAACAGATATATTTGAAATTTGCCACACATCTGGAAAAGATCCTTGAGTTGCCACTCGTGGTCTGCCGAAGATTTGCTTAGTCTGTCATGAATTTTTGTTCCAATGGAATGTATAACACCGGAAGAGTCAAAAAATGTTGTAAAACCTGCTTCCAAGCCATCATTGCCATTGCCAAATGGCACAGAGAAATGACCTTGTCCCTCCTTGTTTGTTGAGGTACCGCATCGCTGTGGTGTTGTCCATCACTCACTTGAATAGGACCAGGAATCCATAGGTGTTCCTCATAAAAATGTATGTTTTTCTGGCAAATCACTCATTCTACTAACGTTTTTATGTCCCTGCTTTGGTGCCATTGTACCCCTATTATTGTAGGCTTTGTCCAGATTTCTTGTGCTAAGAGGTTGAGAGGTATGACTGATGACTGATGCTCAACTGTGGCTTCTACCACTGTAACTCGTGCCTTCTACCACTGTAATGCTTTTCTGATAAAGGGCAGCACAGGTAGCTGAAATTTCAGGGAACATAGGTGCTGAGTCCCAAAATTATGAACATTCCATTGACTTTTTCTCATGTGGACATGGGCCAGTGGTATCATGAGAATTATTGAAGCCATAATTCATAGAAATTTTAAGAATTCTCTTGCCAAGGTGAAGTTCATCCTGTAGAATTCTAGGAACACCATCTGGTATGACAGGAACTTGTCTTCTAGAAGCAGTAGCATAGCTAGGACAGGGCAAAAGGAGCAACTGTCCTTGGTGCAAAGTGTTGGGGCATGGTCAGCCAATGCTGATGTCTGATGCAATACTGGCATTGAAGAGCTAATATTGCATTTGAGGTCAAACCTGAGCACTGTAGCGCTCTGTGTACGTGGTCTAATCTATAGCAACAGCTTACTTCATTGTAGCAAACAGTTTAAAAGTTAGAAAATGTTTTAACTAAAACCTGGGCACTGTAGTGCTCCATAGAGGCAAGGTATTAACTGTAGCAAATGTATTCTACATTTGTAGCAAGCAGTTTGTTATAGTTTATAAGAATGAATTCATATTTATTTATTTTATGAAAGAGAGGAGAGTCAAGGGCAGGGCACAGAAACAAGACCGTAATGGCTGGGCAGGAGGAATGGGGGCATGCTGTTCATCTGGACATATTGCTGGTGTGGAAAGAAAAAGAACTTCCATGTTATTTTCCCTTCAGTGAAAGCAGTGGAAGAGCTTGAGGTCAGGGCATGGATCAGTAGATCAGCTTGAAGTGCTTTTTTGTTTTGCTCTTCACCTAAAGAACTGAGAGGGTAGAGATGGGCTGGTTCATGGTACTGGTAAAGGGCACTGGCTGAGCCAGCTATGCATATGTCTAGAAGAAAGTCCATTCTTTTGTTGGAGTTGATTAAGCACCTCAGGAAGATGAGTCTTTGTGATGGTGTTAGGCATGACTTCCAAAGATTCAACTTGAACCCTAGGTGGAACAGAAAGATTGAGACCTTCTCTAGGGATTCAAAACACCTGGATACAGACTCTGCACAGATGAAGTCATTCAAGTAAGGGAAGGTGTGAATGCCAAGAGTCTGGCAGTGAGCCACTACCAGAGCAAGGCATTTGGTAAACACCCAAGGTCCAGTGGACAGCCCAAAGGGCAATGCAAAGATCAGACAATGAGAACCAAACACAGCAAATCTCAGATATCTCGTGAAGTGATAAGTAATGGGGATAGGGTAATATGCATCCTTCAAGTCCAGGGCCACCATGAAACAACAGTCTGGTGAAAGGAGGACTGTCTGCAGAGTGAGCAAGCATCTTGAACTTAGGGACCTTGACAAACATTCAGAAAGGATAGGCAGAACACCGGTCTCCATGACAGCTCTTTTTTGGGAACCAGGAAAATTATGAAGTAGAAACATTTAGTTCTTTCTGAAGGAGATACTGGTTCTTTGACATCTGAGTCCAGCATTTGTTGGAGTATAGGAGGCAATGGCAAGGTTTGGTGTAGTGGGTAAGGGGGCATTTCCATGAACTGAGGTGAATGTTCCTTCCACTGCCACCTGTAACATCTACCAGCAATGTTGAGCATCCGTTATCTTTGTTAGGTCACCAAAAATGATCCTGCTTAATAGAGAGAAATGTGGGAATATGGAGCATTTTAGGTACCTCTTGTATCAATCTACCTCTGTCATCCAAGTATATAAGGATCTGATTAGCTAATGTACTAAGCACACAATCAGAATCAAGTGGAGCATTCATAATGTCATTTTAACTCATCAGGAAAGTTTAGACTGTGCAACCAGGCATACCTCTATCTCCACAGATGTCACTGTATTTATAGAAATGGTATCAGCCCAATTCAAGGCACTCTTTATGGCATGTTTAGACAATTGAAAAACATTGGACAGAATACCTTTGACAGACTTTTTGCTCAGCAGGGTAAAAGTGCAATGAATTCATCTTAACTATACACCTCAACATAAACTTCCACATAAAATACTTGTAGTTAAATACCTTAAAGGCTATCATGCTGAACATCACCAGCTTCTTTCACTGAGATTCTAACTACTTGTCTAGCTTATCTAAAGTCATTTGGTTTGATGAAGACGTAGTATTTTTGTTGGAAGACGTCTCTGGTGGCACAGCATCAAGATCTGCAGATAAGGGGACTGGGACACCAGGCATGGTCGAGCACATCCTGAATTTCTTAAGACGTATTCTATAGAGGAGAATTGAAAGATTTCTTAACATACACCAATGGTGGCTTTAATGGAGACAAATTTACAGTGTCTGGGGCATCATTCTCCAAAAGATCATTTGCCCTAGTGATAACAGGAGCAGCTGAAGATTACTCCAAGTTGAATACATCCCTAAATCTAGACAGCATGTGGGAAAAATAAAATCTGTTGGTTTACCTGCACCTGTTCATCCTCAGAGGAAGCTGACTGATCAGACTCTGACACTTTTGAAAAATATTTGGAAGCTGACACTTCAGAACTGAAAACCCATGATGGCTGAACAGGAGTGTGAGCCCTGGCATTACTCATAACCTGGGTTTACACCCCAACTGTCTGAACAATGGATCTAGCCACAGCCACCATCTTAGGTGGAAACCCAGAGACTTTTGCTCTGTGATGTAGTGGGTCTTCAGTTTCTATTTTGCATGTAGTACAACAGTGGAGAATTTCCTGGGGATGCATATGAACACTGGCAACAGATTATGCACCGCTGAGTTCCACTGCAGCTAGAGTTTGGTTCTCCTAAATCTGAGCCAGAAACTGGTACATCCCCAAAGGACATGCTGTACCCTTTAAGTCATGCCCACTTGTGGCACTAACACCACACTAGAGGACCTGGAGGCAAAAAAAGGCGAGTGGTCCAATATCAAGCTTAAGGCTACTGTAGAGTCACATAAGTACATTTCTTGTCTTATTTCTACGTTTTTGGGTGCACAAGGGGTAGATGTTGGGGAGGCACCATATCTGTATTTATGAAGTCAGGGTACAATAAACTATCCTACTCAATAACAAACACTAGCTATATGGTCAGCCCAGTAAAAAGACATAACTCCCACTATTATTCATCTAAATAAAAACCTAAGCACTATTTCTGTAGGGCTACTATTCTGAACACTGTACTAGGAAATTAACAGTATTTCAGTAACACAGTGCTAAGACAAAATGTGTCATACAAATAAATGCTAGTTTCAGTACCAAATAATTAAAAACAGTGCAAAACAGTGTTAAGAAATAAATCATAAAATTATGAAGAATTTATGTCAGAGATGTTTAGCATGCAAAATGGCACTAAAAACAATCTGAAATCTATCTCTGCAGGGCTTACTATTCTAACTATACAAACAAAAAACAAAAACAAAAATTCCTTGTTTCCCGCCTTTCTAAGCTAGTATAGTCCAGTTTTCAGGCTAGTGCTGAATTCAGGGCTGTGATACTAGTTTCTAAGTTGCCCATATCTTAATTGGATTTCAGCCCAGACGTTAGTAGTTTATTGGCCATTTTGGGCTGATTTCTATCTCTTTCATTTCCCTACTATAAAAAAAAAACGTGTTTGCATGGTTTTGCGCACCGGGCAGTGCTAGTTAGCTATGGTTAAATTATTCCTGGCTCCACTAAGTCTCCTCTTCAGTTTTTCCCTTGCAACTAGTCTAACTCTCAACCTAAGCACTCAAAAAGCACCTTACAGTCCAGCACTTGCTCAGACCTAATAGCAAGCACTAATATACCCTGACACTTGATAGCCCAGCAGGGCAAGGCTCTTTATTCACCCCTCACCAACCAAGTGACTAAGCAGCTCACTTTACAATTCAGGCTTCAGGCATGACCAAAGGGCAATTTCATGTGTACTCTCCAGTCCAGCTGGTGAATCTGGGTATCCTGCGACAATGTTACAACTCCCTCATGTACATAGACAACCCTCTCCTCCTACCACAAAACACTTACATATGCGAGAGATGCAATTATTCAGCCAAACTGCTGGCTAAGCTGTCTTCACCCAAGACTGGAACAGACAGTCAAGAGGAGAAAGTTAACACTTGCACCACACCTCCAGCCACATATAGACCTACTAAAACAGCACTGGCAAAAAATACACAAATACACAAAAATCATACTCGGAGGCTCTAAATAAAAACCTGCAAAAGCATGAGAGACCTCCAAAGCAGACACCCAAACAACCTGCACCTCCCGTCACAAACCAGACAACACATAAAACAAAATCAGTGCGCTGCACAATCACAGCCCTTAAGGCGAAATAACATAGCTAACACAGTAGTAATAGTGACTCTATAGTCAGGCACACAGATGTCCCACTCACCAGGCTAGACAAGGAGAAGGTTACTTTCAGCTGCCTGTCAGGTGCCAGGATCCGCCACATAACCCACGCATTCAGGTCACTCCAGACCAAGTACAAATATGACTGTCATTGTCCATGTTGGTGTGGATGACCCGAGACGTACCTCCCTGGACTACATGAAGAGAGACATGGAAGAGCTCTCTGATCTTGTAGCCCAAGCAGGTATGACCCTAGCCCTGAGTAGCATTCTGCCATCGCCCAGAAAGATACCGCAGTACAAGGACAAAATGATTGACTTCAACAAATTGGTTAAGCTTCTGGTGTCATTTTAAGGGGATCCAGTATTTGTCTGCTTGGGATGACATGGTCGACAGACCACGATGCTTTGCCACAGATGGCCTGCACCTGTCACCCCTGGGATTCTAGATACTGGCTAAGGCTCTTGTTGCCCCTATAGCGCCTTTTTTAGGCAGGGTTCAAATAACAAATTCACTACCATAACAGGAACAGGCAAACAAAAACTAAAGATAATGCTACTCAATGCTAGAAGTCTAAATATCAAAATGCACTCACTCGAGGCACTCCTTAAAATGGAGAACATCGATATCTGTGCAGGGACGGAGACCTGGTTCAAGGCTCCAGAGAGCACCCCTGCACTACCAGGCTATAACTCATACTACACTTTTCGGCCATGTAACCTGGATATCCACACCTCCAGGCTAGTTGCTCAGCATAATGCATCCAAGGTTATCCAAGTGCAACTAACTCTGGGCAAAACTGCAATCCAAAATGTAGCTTGCTACAGATCCCCCGCCATACCCCAGGATTCCCACTCCTCTTTTCCTGATGTACTGGAAAATATTAGGGTTCAACCAAACACCCTAATAATGGGCGACTTCAACTACCCCACCATTAACTGGGAAAACTACTCGTGTACCAACTCCTTAGCTCAACGCTTTCTGGAATTCATAAACTCTAATGCCCTAGATCAACTTATCCACACCCCCACCAGGGGCAACAATATCCTAGACCTAGTCATTACCAACATGAGTGACCGGTGTTCCACACCTGAAGTTAACTCCTCATTGGTCCGATCCGACCATAAGCTTATCACCCCTGATATCCACATCCCACCCCCATCCCCACCCCCAATTAAGGAAACCACAGTAAAAAAATTTCTCCAAAGCCAACTTCATGCTTCTTAAGACAGAAGTGGTGAACTTCATGACACCCATGCAGATGGACAATACAGTTACAACTGCTGAATCCTATACAAATGCACTCTATAAGCACTTACACGAGTGCTTGGATCGTGCTATCCCAAACAGAACCAAGACACTATCCTCCAAAAAAAGGAAGCCAATCTGGTGGTCCCCTGCCATAAACAAACTGTACAACAGAAGGAAGAAACTGTTGCAAAAGAGTAAAATCCCATGAGTGGAGGAGCTCCCTGGGCAGCCTCAGTAAGAAGCTGAGATCCCTTATAAGATCCTCCAAAGCTAGCTATGAAAACAAAATTACCACTAAATCCAAGGACAACCACAAAGCATTCTATAGCTATGCCAAGAATCTAGATGGCAATACTCATATCTGCTCTGAGTTACAGCACAAAGGCATGAAAATTAGAGCCAACTGATATTGCCAACATCCTGGCAGATCGGTTCAGTGCTAACTTTACCCCCCTCTCACCCCCTAAAGGGCCCATATCTATACAGGAAGAATGCAGAGTCCCTGTAATCACAACTATGCAGGTAAAAGCTGCACTCTCTAAAGCAGAAAACACAGCATCCATGGGACCGGACAACATCACAGGCTGCGTTTTACATGAACTTCAGAACGAACTGGCTCCCCACTTAAGCACCATGTTCAATAATAGCCTCGCATCAGGCTTTGTGCCCACTGAATGGTGCATAGCAACAGTTATCCCACTCCACAAAGGGGGAGCCACCACTGATCTCGGGAACTATCGACTATTAGACTGACTAGCCTGGTCTGCAAGGCTATGGAACATATCATCATGGAACTTATAAACAAAGACATTGTTAACCTCCAAACTCTGGATCCCACCCAGTTCGGGTTTGTGAAAGGCAGATCATGCCTCCTGAACCTGATCGACTTCTTTGAGGCAGTCACCAAAGTCGTGGATGAGGGTAAGGTGGTTCACACAGCTTATCTTGACCTCGCCAAGGCTTTTGTCACCATTCCCCATTCTGGAATTATAGCTAAACTCACTAAACTAGGTATAAATCCCTACATCACAAGATGGGTTGCCAACTGGCTCACTGACAGAACCCACACTGTAAAAGTTGCAGATTCCAAATCTGACCTCAAGGCAGTGACAAGTGGAGTGCCACAGGGTTCTGTCCTGGGACCTCTCCTGTTTGGTATCGACTTCTCTGAAGTACAGGCTAACACAGAAGACCTCTGGCTGATGAAGTTCACAGATGACTGCAAACTAAGAGCCATAGTCAAGTCCCCAAATGATGTGGACATCCTACAGAAGGGCCTCACTGAGACAGATGCCTGGTGTCAGAGCCATGGCCTCAAGCTCAATGCCAAAAAGTGCAGTGTCATCCCCTTTGGTAAAAACTTTGTACCCATGAACTACCACATAGGCAGCAATCTACTTAACACTGAATGCATGATAAGAGACCTTGGGACCCAGGTGGACAGTAGTCTCTCCTTTGATAGTCACATCACCACAGTAGTCAGGAAGTCCTTCTACGTGACACACCTCATCATAAAAGGGTTCTCATCCAGGAAAAAAGAGGTCATTGTTCCCCTCTACTCATCACTCATTAGACCCATTATAGAGTACAACACCCCTTTTGGAATGGACCTCAAGACATCTGCAGCAGCTGGAAAGACCACAAAAGTACATCACAAAGAGGATTACTGGCCTCAAACAAATGCCCTACACTGGCCGCCTTAACAACCTCCAGCTTTACTCCGTAGCATATCGCCTACTCCGAGGTGATCTCTGCCTAGCATATAAAGCTATGTCAAACCTAGATCTGTTGGACATGCTACACCTAAAGAAATCTCAATCCCTCCAAGCTACATGCTCTGGGGACCTAAACCTTGTCACCACAATAAACAGGACATGCTGGAGGGATAGATTTCTGTCACAGAGACTTCCTATACCCTGCAACAAGCTACCCATCTATGTCAAGCAAAGTTCTAAATTAGCACTCCAAGAAAAATCTTGATGAGTGGAAGGGAAATGGGAAATACACCCCAGGGATCACTTCTGTCTCTCTGCTGGACAGTACCACAGGAAAATAACGTCCTTGGGTGACGTAAGCTATGGTACCTTGCTGGCTAGGCTTACATAGGCCCTTGGGCCGATAGCCTAGTACCTACCTATGAACCTATGAGAATGGTCACTAAGGGAATCAGGCAGGCATCCAGCTAGGTAGTGAAGGATAGGTTTATTAGTCAGAATCCATAATGTTGGCTGCTTATTGGAGTGTTTATGTATGTGAGTAGGACAGGTTATGGTTTGAATAAAGTTGAAGAGGGTTATGAAGCTTGAGGGGGTACTAGATGAGCAGGAGTACCAGTCAAGATTGAAGTCAGCAAGAATTATAGTCTCTTGGCTGAAACTGGTAGATGCTTAGGACAGTACATTTTCAAAGGAAGCAAGATTATTGCCTGGAGGGAGATAGATGGTGATGATGATGTTTTTGTAGGTGAGTTGTTAAGATTTCTGCGTTGGGTAGGTCTGGATAGGAACAGGTAAGTAATTCAATTTTGAGGGTGTCTTTAAACAAAATGGCAACACCGCCACCTCATTTGTTTAATCTGTCCTGTCTAATGATGTTATAGCCAGAAGTGATGACTTCAATATCTTTAATGTGTGGCTTTAACCAGGTTTTAGTTATCATGGCCATGTCATGTGAGTAGGTGGCTAGGGCTGTATGGAATTCAGAGATTTTATTTAGGAAGCTGCGTAGATTGAAATTGGTAAAAAGTAGGTCAGAGGAAGAGGTTTTAGGGAGAGGGAGGTAGGGATGGGAATGTGAAGTACATTGGACAGATGTTGTAGGGAGGGCTGGGGGGGGATGAGTGCTGACAGGGTGTTAACTTATTATATGGTCTAGGTTAGGATGGATGTCAGTTTGTAGTTTAATTTGTGTTAAGGAGTGCAATAGAAGAGGCCTTAGCTTGTTAATTAACTTAGAATATCTTGTAGTATGGGTGTTGGGGTGATGTGTCTGAATGTGTTTGAAGGGAGTGAGG
This sequence comes from Protopterus annectens, assembly GCF_019279795.1. Taxonomy (NCBI): domain Eukaryota; kingdom Metazoa; phylum Chordata; order Ceratodontiformes; family Protopteridae; genus Protopterus; species Protopterus annectens. The sequence goes on from NC_056748.1 coordinate 754,056,039, forward strand.
AGATAGGTTGATTTATTGTATAGTTGAGGGCTGATGGCAGTGTAAGTGTGGAGTTGCGAGCAAACAGAGGACAGAGGGAGAGGTGGAGAGTGGCAGCTTCTAATGTGGCAAGTATGGAGAGAGGTGGAGTTATAGGTGGAGAAGAGAAAGTAAAATAGGAGGGTATAGGCTGTTAAGGAGTAGTAGAGATGCCTGGTTGGTAGGTATATTGGGAGATTGGGGTAAAGGGTGGGGAGGTATGGGTAAGAATGAAGAAGAAATGATAAGGGAAGTGAGTAGACAAAGTAGTGGGTGGGGATTGGGGAGATGGGACTGAAAATAGAGAAGATGGAAGTGTATAAGTTGAAGGAAGAGTGTGTGTGGTATGTATAGGTATAAATCAAATGAAAGTAGGGTGGGTAGGAATGGGGGTATGGCAGGGGAGCAGAATGAGCCTGAGTGGGTCCAACCATGAGGCAGCGAGTAAAGTATCCAAGGAAAAAAAAAATCAGCCAACAGGCAAGCCTCAGTAGTGTGTTTTAGGTGAAAACTTACTAATTTAGACTACTACCAATAGAAATAATCAGGACTGCCCTATAATAAAAGCCTAATTCAATATCAATAAAAAAATAATTGGGACTGCCCTATAATGTCCGACTTAGGAATGGAAGGAAGGCAACAACTGAATGCTAATACACCTAAATCAGGTCTATATCATATGAGTGAATCGCACAAATTGTGAACACTCATAATATCCATGGTCTAAATGTGTGGAAGGCACTGAAATCTTGCACTGCTGGTGAACCTTCTGCAGCTTTAAACCACGACTCTAACAGCACTGATGTCTATATTCTCCAGGGGGAAGTGAGCTTGTAAGGTGTGGGGTTTCTTGCTTAAGCTCTTGAAATTGAGCAGTAACACATTAAGGTTTCCTTGGGATGAATTTGCTATGTCAGAAGTGCTTTCAATTTGTCATTGCCTTAAAAGGAAATATGGGGAAGATAATGTTTTGACCAATATTTAGAAAAAGGGGGGGGGCAGGTGACATCCATTTGGCAAAAAGTTTTTTTTTTTTATGTCCCCCCCCCTGAGATATTATATCCCCCCCTAGAATGACAAGAGAACAGAGCTGATTATTGAAATTGAAAGCTGTTTGTTCATATTGTGGTGCTGCTCAATGCAAGGCACACATATTCCAAAAGATCAGCATCTCTCTCTTCATATAGTCCAGTGAGGTACATCTGAGGTCATTTAAACCAATATGGACTATGGATTTTATCATACTGGTACCTGTGGCACAATGATTTAAGTGCAAATGTAACCTGGCAGATCCATGTTCTAGATCGGGAACCAATGTCCTCCTCTCCTTGTCTTGTTCAGGGTGGTGATCAGACATCATCATCACATCTGTGTCTGTGATGAGAGACTAGAGAGAGCAGTGTGTTTTTTTTTGCCTTATTTTTTTTTTTTTGCTGCCGGTGTGCTGGTGTGTGTGTGAAAGCTTTTTTGCTTTTGTTTTTTGCTTTTGTTTTGCTGCTAGAGAGTTTGCTTAGTTGGTTTTGGAGGAGGTTTTGGGAAGATATATATTTAAGACCAAGTAAAGTTGTGCATCACTGTGGTGGTGGTGGTGTGGTGGTGCTGCTTAGTCACAGCGTTATTTTCTCAATCGATTTTCGTTAGAGCGTTCTCAATTAAATAATGCATCTTTGGGCTGTTCCTTCGCTATGCATCAGGCCTGGCAAATGCAAAAAATCATGTAAAAATCTACGGCATTAGCGGACCGGAGTTCCGCTGTGGACCGAAAGACACAACATAAAAATGTAACACAAAACCAAGTTGGTCTGTGAAGTTGGTTTGTGGTTGTAGTGACCTCTGTGTAGTGTTTGTTTGTGTGTGTGTTGATGTGTTTGTGTGTGATAGACAATTGTGTATGATAATGTGTCATGTACATGTCTTTAATTTCTAGAACTATTTACAGAAGGATTAAGGAGTAAGACAAAAGCATCCAAGAAGCTAATGTTATTTATCATGTTAATTTGTTGTCTGGACTAAAGTTGTGTTTGGAAATTGGAGGATGTTTAATGCTAAGTAGGCAGTTAGGGTGGAGGACTAAGGTATATAAGTATAATAGATGGCTATTAGTGGTACTCTATAAAACTAGGTTACTAGTATAGTTACTATAAAACTGAAGTATCTCTACGCTACTGCTTCATTACAGGGTAATTGTTAACTAGTGTTTAATTACAAAAAACAGTTTTGTAACACTTTTTAATTTAATTTGTTTTTTTTTTAAACTGTGTAATAATAGCTGGCATTGCTTGCACAGCAATTTATACTGCACTAAAAAAAAAAGAAAACTGGCAAACAAAATCTGAATCAAAACAAATGTTGAATTTATAACAGCACTGAACAATAAAGCAACACTTTGAGCCCTTGGGTGTGTTTCCCAATTCAGACAGACCAGGCAGTCACCTACTTCCTCTAGATAAGTAATCCCAGTCTTCCTAACATAAAAATGTGGTAACAGATTCCAAGTGCAATGCTACTACAAACAAACTTAAGCAAATAGCTAGAATCCCTTTCAGAATGTGATTTGAAAGCAAACAGCCTAAGATGAATAACAGTGAGATGAAAAACACTAAGTAAAAAAAAAACAGTTAAATAAACAAAGCATACATTTCAGCTTTCGTGTGTGTTTCCAAACTCCAGTAGGCCAGGCCACCACCTACTGCCACTAGGTGGAATATCCCAGCCTTCTTTTATGTAAAAGCTCAAATAGATTGCTTGAGAATATGTACTATCTAGACAAGAGAATTGTATGTCTATCATACAACTGCAAGGCAGTTTAAGCAAGTGCAGTCATTTCAGCCTTAAATGCATATAAATGCACAAATAAAACAAAAAGTTAAGCATTGTCTCAGTTAAATAGCTCCTGAAAGTGTAGTTTTTAAATACAAGTACTTAGCTTTTGCCTGGATGGCATATGATGCAAGGAAATTATACACACACAGGCAAGGATTCCATACTTTGCTGAGCTCTGTAGGAATGTCCAAAGTGCTGAGCAAATGTGCTGAATTTATACAGGGACTTAAAACACAGGAAATTGGTTTCTAAACCATCTGGCCAATAAAATGACTAAACTTACAGCTTTCTTATGCGATTTCCAACTCAGCTAGACCAAGCCAGGCCACCACCTACTACCAATGGACTGATTATTCCAGACTTCTTAATGTTAGCATGCAAAAAGATTGTTTGAGGGTTTATGTTACCACAAAACAACTTTAACTAGTTAGACAAGTACTTTGCCTTTGCCTGGATAACACATGATGCAAGGAAATCACTACAGACGCACAGACAAGGACAACAACTGCTGCTGAGCTCTGTTGGAATATGTTAAGAGTCTTGCAGACACTCCAAATTTATACAGGCACAAACACAGGAAATTGTGTAGAATCCCATTAGCAGGGTAAAAGTGCAGAAATACAGCAATCAAGTACCAACAACAAATATAAAACAGCAAATTACACAGGAACACTGCATATAAAGCTTTTCAAAAGTGCAATTATCAGCAATTATATCACGACACTTGGAAATGACGCAAAATGCAAACATTGGTAGATAAAATAGTTACATTAGCTGCAAAACAGAAAGAGTTAATCCAGGACCATGGGAGCCGTGTGAAAATAACAATTTGTAGTTAAGGGAAGTTAACTTCCGAGCAATATTGGTTCGTTGATTAGGCTCTCAGTATTGTGGATCTTTGTAAAACTATAGGTGTGAAAAGTACTTAATTAGCTTACACAACTGACTATAGCAATCAAGGTGGGCAGGTATGCAAGGGATTTGGTAGTCAGATTACTATAAAAGGAGGAAGCCACAGACATTGGTTGTCAAAAAATCTAAATAGAAAAAGGGTGGGAGGTTTAGGAAAATGTTTGAGCTGCTGTAAGAAGCTAGACAAATCAGACATCACTGTGTTTCAGGTCTGAATATGAGCCAAAAGCAATTTGATTGATAAAACAAATCTGTACATACCAGATTAAGCCAGATCCAAGAGCTTTTGTAACACAGCCAGCTGCCACCAAGGATGTTTATAAATCCTTAGGCCTCTACTTTTAATAAAACTGTCTTACCTAAAAAAAATTACTTACAAAAAGTCTGAAGCCAGACAAACCAAACACCAAAGTATTAAATTTCAGGTCTGCATGTGAGCCAAAATGGCTTTTCTTTACTCTTATAATTAGAGATCCAGAGTTAAATTAAACATTTTATTTCGAATTATACTGCAAAAATACGGATGACCATTTGCTAAGCAAAACAAATCAGCTTCACTTCGAAAACAGACTTGAAACTCACATTCATTGGAAATGCACTGTACCTCACATTAGGTAAATATCTAACCCAGTAACTGAAGGTCAGAATGAAACCCTGTACCTTGTGCATATGAGGTAAAGACCTTAACCATTATGACAGACTCATGCCCACTAAAAATGCACTGAATTGCACATTCACTGAAAATACATCTGGCCAGTAGCAGATTAATTGTGCTTTGGGCTGGTTGTGTTCAGAAAATGCCCCCCCCCCCAACACACACACTGTTAGGACAATTCATAAAAACATGTGTTCTTTGATTCATCTTCCTGATCATTATGAATTTATTTTCTTGTTTAATACAGCAACATTTGTTAGAGTTCATTTTAAATTTGTAGTTTTGAACAATTTTTCCAGTAAGCAATGAAACAAAATATGCATCAATAATGACAAGGTAACCATGTCAGAATATTTCAACCATAAAAAGTCACCCAAACTGCTGTCATAATCCAGTAATATCCCTACTCAATAACTACAGACTTTACTGGTTGTGTACACATCTGACTGTAATAAATAGGCCATAGTAAAAGTATTCCAATTTTCTTCACACAAATGCACACTAGTCCTGCAAAGACAGACTTATCACCTCAGCAGGTCAGGCATTCTCAACCACAAACATCTACCAAACTCAGCAATTATAACTACATTGTTGACTGCATCCTTGTCTGTGAAAAATAAATAAATATGACCAAAGTCACATTTCAAATATGTTCCACACAAATGCTTAGTAAAGTACAGTTTTGTACCTACCATAAATGTAGATGTTCGAAGATCCACATTGCTGCAGTCATAACCTGTGGGTAGTCCGCTGTCCTCAGTCGGCCCGAATACCAAAGTGTTAGGCTGGCGTCGGTCATGGTCGCTCAGATCTGACGTCAGTACGCAGTGGTACTAAAGCGCATGACCGACGCCATATCCTCAGTCTTTCTTGCCCCAGATGTCAGAAGGCCTTAAAAAGAAAGGCCATAGCCAAAAAAAGAAAAATACCCAATCACCAAAATAGCAACAATAGATACACCACAAACCACACAGCCACCCCAAACTACAGAGGGGAAGGAGGGAGGGTAAATTGGACTGCAGCAATGTGGATCTTCGAACATCTACATTTATGGTAGGTACAAAACTGTACTATGTTCTTCATCTCACATTGCTGCAGTCATAACCTGTGGGTAGAATCCCAAAGCAAAGGTAAAGGGAGGTTGGTAAAATCAGATAGCATTAGGAGCTGCTAACATGCCCTGTAAAACTGCAGTGGCAAACCCAGCCCTAGGTTTGGAATAAAGAGGAAGATGGTAATGTTTAGAAAAAGTGTGCACTGAACTCCAGGTAGCTGCCTCCAAAATATCCTTAGTAGCTACTCCCCTTAAAAAAGCAGTAGAAGTGGCAGTAGCCCTAGTGGAATGAGGTCTGATTCCAGCCGGAACCTCCTTACCATGATGGGAATAACAAAAAGCAATGCAATGGCCAATCCACTTAGAAATAGTTTGTTTTGAAACAGGTTTTCCTTGAGAACCCAAAGCAAAAGAAATGAATAACTGTTGGGACTGTCTGAACCCTTTAGTTCTGCTCAAATAATAACGTAACTGCCTGTGAATGTCCAAAGAATGCAAAATTTTCTCCCCCTTATTTTGGGGATCAGCATAAAAAGTAGGCAGATGAATAGATTGGTTTAAGGCCACATTAGAAACAACTTTAGGCATAAAAGTAGGATTAGTACGTAGTGAGACCGTATCCTTATGAAATATCAGGAAGGGTTCAACTGCCATTAGAGCCTGTAATTCAGATACCCTTCTAGCAGACGTAATGGCCAACAAAAAAGCAGTCTTCCAAGACAAAAACTTCAACTCTGAAGTAGCTGCAGGTTCAAAAGGAGGTAAAAATGAGCTTTTCCAACACAAAATTGGGATCCCAGGAAGGAGTAGGATCTCTACGTGGGGGTCTTATGTTCTTTGCCCTTCTAAGAAATTGCTTGAACAAAGGGTGAGAGAATAATGGTGGGTCACAATCATAGTGAGCAGAAATGGCTGCAGCATGAACTTTTACAGAGGAGAAAGACAAACCCTTGTCTAGTAATTCTGTAAGATACTGAAGTGAAACACTCAAATTAGGCACTGAAACATCAAAGCTCTTTGTTTTGCTCCAAAGAAAAAATCTCCTCCATTTATCAGCATAAACTTTCCTTGTACTAGGCCGTCTGGCCTCCAAAATGACATTCAAAACTTGAGGAAGCTGCAACCTCCCAGGGTCTAAAACAGAATACGCCAGGCTGTCAGATGCAGGGACTGAATCCTGACATTGCGGAAATGATTGCTTGCCTGGGACAAAAGGTGTGGAAGTAATGGCAAAAGCCAAGGAGGCTCCCGTACTAAAGTCCTCAGCAGAGGGTACCAGTGCTGCCGTGGCCAATCTGGAGCTATCAGAATCATGCAAGGCTTGTCCTGCCTGACCTTTAGGAGCACCTTGGGAAGGAGAGGAAGAGGAGGAAAGGCATAAATGTGAAGGTTGTTCCAACTGAATGATAGAGCATCCACTTTCCAAGCTTTTGGGTGAAACAGCTTTGTGCAAAACTTTGGCAGTTGGTAATTCAGTGGAGAAGCGAACAGATCTATGTCTGGAGTCCCCCACGCCACAGTCAACTGTTGAAAAACATGAGGATCCAATTTCCACTCGTGGGGATCCACCATCTGTCTGCTCAAAACATCTGCTAAGGAGTTCTGTGCTCCTGGCAGAAACCTTGCTTGAAGGGTGAGGTGCAAACTGAGAGCAGTCTCCCACAAAATCATAGCTTGTCTGCAAAGAGGGTACAAATGGGTACCCCCCTGCTTGTTGATGTACCACATGACTGTTGTGTTGTCTGTCTGAATCACTTGTCCTGGGTGAAGTAGATCCTTGAAAGCCATCAATGCAAATTGGACTGCTAACATCTCCTTCATGTTGATATGCAAATGTTGTAGTCTGGCAGGCCACGTGTCTTGAACCCATTTTCCATTGAAATGTGCTCCCCAAGCCATGTCTGAGGCATCTGTCGTTAAGATCTGACTCGCCTCTGGTCGGGTCACAGAGAGTCCCTTGTTTAGGTGACATTCCTGAGCCCACCACAAAAATTCCCTTTGGATGCAAGGTATCATCTGAATGGCAGTGTCCAAATCGTGGCAGTGTTGAGTCCATATGCTTTTGAGATACCATTGTAGCTTCTTCATATGCAGTTTGGCATTGGGAAGCACCAGAATACAAGATGCCATGAACCCCAAGGCTTGAAGGACTGTCCTTGCAGTCAGCCTGGACCGTAGAGACAATTGTTGGAAGTAAAGGGTAAGATTTCTTTGTTTGTCCGGGGCCAAAAATGCCATCTGAGAGGCTGTATTCAGTCTCACACCCAGAAAGCACATGTCCTGAGAGGGTACTAGACTGGACTTTGTTTCGTTCACAGAATACCCTAGGCACCTTAACACTGCCATAACATACTGTAGATGGTGAAGTAACTTGACTTTGTCTTGAGCCAGAATCAGGCAATCGTCCAAATAAGGATAGATTTGTATTCCCCTTAACCTTAAGAAGGCTATCACTGGTGCCAGGACCTTTGTGAACACCCTGGGCACAGTAGATAGGCCAAAGGGCAATGCAGAGAACTAATGCAGAGAACTGATAATGTAAAGTCCCAGCCCGAAAACGCAGGAACCTCCTGCAGCTGGGCCTGATAGGAATGTGAAGATAAGCCTCTGAGATCCAGAGTTACCATCCAGTGATCTTTGCCTAATAGAGGCAGAAGTTGTTGCAAAGTTAACATCTTGAATTTTGGAATGTCCAGGTATGTGTTGAGAATAGACAAATCCAGAATTGGCCTCCAAGTGTTTCCTTTCTTTGGTACAAGAAACAGGCGAGAATAAAATCCTAGGCCTACTTCTGATGGAGGGACCTCCTGGATAGCCCCCATTTTTAGAAGTAAAGAAATCTGTTTGTGAGCCTCCACCTTTTGCTGAGAAGGAATGTCTGGCATGCCTTTGAAAGGAGGCAAGGTGTGAAAATAAAACTTGTAGCCTCGATCTATAATGTCCAACACCCATTTGTCCTGAGTGACTAAAAGCCAATTTTGCCTGAAAAGTGCCAACTTTCCTCCCAGAGGAGCTGCCAGACAGGAGGGATCTGGCAGCTTGAGATACAGGTCATTGGGTCTGTTTATGAAAAGGCTGGCCCCTGCCCTCACCTGAAGATTGTGCAGGGGAACTCCACGTCCTAGGCCTGAAAGAACCTTGAGCATGAGCTCTGCCCCTACCACGTCTAGATCTGCCCCTAGACTGTAAATCAGAAGGATAAGCCCATCCCTTAGTAGGCCAATTTCTGCTAAACTTAGGGGGCTGCACCTGTAAAAAATCCTTAACTGTTTGCATAGACTTAGCTTTGTCTTCCATTTTCTTCAAAACTGACTCCACAGGAGAACCAAACAGAACTTCAGACTGAAGGGGAGCATCCAAAATTCGAGCTTTAACATGCTCTGACAAGTTCTGATCCTTATGCCAGGCGTGCCTACGAATAACTGATCCAGTGGCAGCCACCCTGGAAGAGGCCTGAAGAGCATCAAAACCACACTGCAAAGAATGCTTACCCACCTGATCAGAGGCATGAACTAAATTCTGCAATTCCTTACACTCAATGCCCTCTGCCAAAGCATCTACCTTAGATTTCAACTGACTTAGGAGAAAATTCTGGTACTTCAGCATATGAAACTGGCAATTCAAAGCCCTCATTGCTAGAGTGGAAGAGGTATACACTTTTTTACCCCACCTATCCAAAGCTCTAGAATCTTTATCCATAGGAACTGGATTCTTTACAACAGAAGCCCTGACACCCTTAGGTCCCTGGCTAATAGTTTCTGGGTCAGCTCTCGGGCTCTTATACAAATATTTATGAGCCTCAGGCACTCTAATACCTGTCTGGCTTGACCGGGGCAGGAGGCAAAGAATCAGGATTAAGGGAAGCTTCAGAGAAAACATCCTGAACAACATCCAAAACAGGGGGTATAGCCAAGGGCCTATGCTGTGGTAAAAACAAAAATTCCCTAAGTCTCTTTCTAGAATCTGAGAAATCCTGACCATCCCACTTAAAATGCTCTCTCATGGAATGCAGGGTTTCAGAAAAAGAAAAATCCTCTGGGGGGAAGCAGAAGGACTAGAATCCTCTGCATCTGAATCAGAATAAGGAGGAAAATCCTGAATGTCTTCAGCCGAAGACTCAGAGTAATCTGAGGAATGCTCTAATCCTTCCACCTCTGGCTCCACCCTAGGCCTCTTATCTGGAGGGGGCAAAGAACCCCTGATTAAGGTAATTAAATCTTCTGCCATTTTCAGCATATGCTTTTTAGGTACAGAACCTGCAGAACTAGGGCTGACGCCAGAGGAAGACAAACCAGGCCTGACCTTGGAAGTTACCTTAGAGACAGAAGTAGAAGGCCTAACCACCTTATGCAAAGAAGGGACTACAGAGACCTGAGAGGCCCCCTCAGCCTGACCCGACTCCTGAGAGGCCACATCTTGCAAAACTAAAGGCTCCCCCTGAGACTCAGCTGAAACCTCGGCTGGATCCACAGATTCCACCGTAGTTTCTAAAGAAACTGTGTCCGTAACGGACGACTCATCCTGCTTGGACTTTAACGATTTTTCCTTACGCTTCTTAGCGGTAGCGGGCGTCGGAGGATCCGACGGCATATTGTAATTACACCGCTTACCGAAGACAAGCCTAGCACAATCTAACCTGCGTTTAATGGTGCGCTTATTAAATCTAGCACAAAAGCGACACCCGACTACGTCATGCTCAGGCCCCAAGCAAGGAATACAAAGAGAGTGGTAATCCCTATGAGGTATCTGTTTCCCACAAGAAATACAATTATTCACTTTCTGACATCCGGATTTAACTGAGGCAAGAAAAGACAAAAATATTCCCCAATGGGGTACTTAGCCCAACTTGGTCTTTGGTCTGAAACTCAGAATACGAAAATTTCAGGACGCCGAACGGCACTTGCAAAACGCTGCTTCTGCTTCGGACCATGCGGCAAGAAAGACTGAGGATATGGCGTCGGTCATGCACTTTAGTACCACGGCGTACTGACGTCAGATCTGAGCGACCATAACCGACACCAGCCTAACACTTTGGTATTCGGGCCGACCGAGGACAGCGGACTACCCACAGGTTATGACTGCAGCAATGTGAGATGAAGAACATCCAAAGTATTCCAACTCAATTGACACATCTGTGCACTCTAGTCCTGCAAAGCCTGATTAAAGATGGTTTAAAATGACCAGATGAAAAGTGTATAAGGAGCTTTCATCCACAGAGAAGCCCCCCCCATACACTCACCAGCAGTTACTGCCATTTGTTGATTATGTACACCCCTTATTGTTATAAAGAAATACATTACATGTACTTCACTAGAAATTTGGCCAGAGGGTGCATTGAAGTAGTGGATGCCAGGAAACCCAGAGCTCTCAGGTGGTAATGGAAACCAGAGGAAGAAGAGTTTATAAGAAAGAAATGAGAGTTAAGGCCTTTGGAAGAGGCAGGGATGCAAGCATTGGCAGTAACTGAATCCTGCAACCCAGAAAAAACATGATCCTGAGGAGGAGTCAGAGAAGACTTTGAAATTTATAGTGAACTCCAGGCTCTGAAGGGAAATGGCAAAAAGTACAGTTTTGTACCCACCATAAATGTAGATGTTCGAGGATCCACATTGCTGCAGTCATAACCTGTGGGTAGTCCGCTGTCCTCGGTTGGCCCGAATATCAAAGTGTTAGGCTAGCGTCGGTCATGGTCGCTCATATCTGACGTCAGTACGCCGTGGTACTAAAGCGTATGACCGACGCCATATCCTCAGTCTTTCTTGCCCCAGATGTCAGAAGGCCTAAAAAAGAAAGGCCATAGCCAAAAATAGAAAAATACCCAATCACCAATGTAGAAACAATAGTTACCCCACAAGCCACACAGCCACCCCAAACTACAGAGGGGAAGGAGGGAGGGTAAATTGGACTGCAGCAATGTGGATCCTCGAACATCTACATTTATGGTAGGTACAAAACTGTACTATGTTCTTCATCTCACATTGCTGCAGTCATAACCTGTGGGTAGAATCCCAAAGCAAAGGTAAGGGAGGTTGGCAAAATCAGAAAGCATTAGGAGCTGCTAACATGCCCTGTAAAACTGCAGTGGCAAACCCAGCCCTAGATTTGGAATAAAGAGGGAGATGGTAATGTTTAGAAAAAGTGTGCACTGAACTCCAAGTACCTGCCTCCAAAATATCCTTAGTAGCTACTCCCCTTAAAAAAGCAGTAGAAGTGGCAGTCGCCCTAGTGGAATGAGGTCTGATTCCAGCCGGAACCTCCTTACCATGATAAGAATAACAAAAAGCAATACAATGGCCAATCCACTTAGAAATAGTTTGTTTTGAAACAGGTTTTCCTTGTGAACCCAAGGCAAAAGAAATGAATAACTATTGAGACTGCCTGAACCCTTTAGTTCTGCTCAAATAATAACGTAACTGCCTGTGAATATCCAGAGAGTGCAAAATTGTTTCCCCTTTATTTTGGGGATCAGCATAAAATGTAGGCAAATGAATAGATTGGTTTAAGGCCACATTAGAAACAACTTTAGGCATAAAAGTAGGGTTAGTACGCAGGGATACCCAATCCTTATGAAATATCAGGAAGGGTTCAACTGCCATAAGAGCCTGTAACTCAGATACCCTTCTAGCAGACGTAATGGCCAACAAAAAAGCAGTCTTCCAAGACAAAAACTTCAACTCCGAAGTAGCTGCAGGTTCAAAAGGAGGTAAAGTGAGCTTTTCCAACACAAAATTGAGATCCCAGGAAGGAGTAGGAGCTCTACGTGGGGGTCTTATGTTCTTTGCCCCTCTAAGAAATTGCTTAAACAAAGGGTGAGAGAATAATGGTGGGTCACAGTCATAGTGAGCAGAAATGGCTGCAGCATGAACTTTTACAGAGGAGAAAGACAAACCTTTGTCTAATAATTCTGTAAGATACTGAAGTGAAACACTCAAATTGGGCACTGAAACATCAAAGCTCTTTGTTTTGCTCCAAAGAAAAAATCTCCTCCATTTATCAGCATAAACTTTCCTTGTTCTAGGCCGTCTGGCCTCCAAAATGACATTCAAAACTTGTTGAAGCTGCGACCCCCCAGGGTCTAAAACAGAATACGCCAGGCTGTCAGATGCAGGGACTGAATCCTGACATTGCGGAAATGATTGCTTGCCTGGGACAAAAGGTGTGGAATTGATGGCAAAGGCCAAGGAGGCTCCTGTACTAAACTCCTCAACAGAGGGTACCAGTGCTGACGTGGCCAATCTGGAGCTATTAGAATCATGCAAGGCTTGTCCTGTCTGACCTTCAAGAGCAACTTGGGAAGGAGAGGCAGAGGAAGAAAGGCATAGACGTGAAGGTTGTTCCAACTGAATGATAGAGCATCCACTTTCCAAGCTTTTGGGTGAAACATCTTTGTGCAAAACTTTGGCAGTTGGAAATTTAGTGGAGAAGTGAACAGATCTATGTCTGGAGTCCCCCAAGCCACCGTCAACTGTCGAAATACATGAGGATCCAATTTCCACTCGTGGGGATCCACCATCTGTCTGCTCAAAACATCTGCTAAGGAGTTCTGTGCTCCTGGCAGAAACCTTGCCTGAAGAGTGAGGTGCAAACTGAGAGCAGTCTCCCACAAAATCATAGCTTGTCTGCAAAGAGGGTACGAATGGGTTCCCCCTTGCTTGTTGATGTACCACATGACTGTTGTGTTGTCTGTTTGAATCAACACCTGTCCTGGTTGAAGTAGATCCTTGAAAGCCATCAGTGCAAATTGGACTGCTAACATCTCCTTCATGTTGATATGCAAATGTTGTAGTCTGGGAGGCCACGTGTCTTGAACCCATTTCCCATTGAAGTGTGCTCCCCAAGCCATGTCTGAGGCATCTGTCGTTAAGATCTGACTCGCCTCTGGTCGGGTCACAGAGAGTCCCTTGTTTAGGTGACATTCCTGAGCCCACCACAAAAATTCCCTTTGGATGCAAGGTATTATCTGAATGATAGTGTCCAAATCGTGGCAGTGTTGAGTCCATACGCTTTTGAGATACCATTGCAGCTTCCTCATATGCAGTTTGGCATTGGGAAGCACCAGAATACAAGATGCCATGAACCCCAAGGCCTGAAGGACTGTCCTTGCAGTCAGCCTGGACCGTAGAGATAAGTGCTGGAAGTAAAGGGAAAGATTTCTTTGTTTGTCCGGGGTCAAAAACGCCATCTGAGAGGCTGTATTCAGTCTCACACCCAGAAAGCACATGTCCTGAGAGGGTACTAGACTGGACTTTGTTTCGTTCACAGAATACCCTAGGCACCTTAACACTGTCATAACATACTGTAGATGGTGAAGTAACTTGACTTTGTCTTGAGCAAGAATCAGGCAATCGTCCAAATAAGGATAAATTTGTATTCCCCTTAATCTTAAGAAGGCTATCACCTGAGCCAGGACCTTTGTGAACACCCTGGGTGCAGTAGATAAGCCAAAGGGCAATGCAGAGAACTGATAATGAAAAGTACCAGTCCGAAAACGCAGGAACCTCCTGCAGCTGGGCCTGATAGGAATGTGAAGATAAGCCTCTTTGAGATCCAGAGTTACCATCCAGTGATCTATGCCTAGCAGAGGCAGAAGCTGCTGCAAAATTAACATCTTGAATTTTGGAATGTCCAGGTATGTGTTGAGAATAGACAAATCCAGAATTGGCCTCCAAGTGTTTCCTTTCTTTGGTACAAGAAACAGGCGAGAATAAAATCCTAGGCCTACTTCTGATGGAGGGACCCCCTGGATAGCCCCCATTTTTAAAAGTAAAGAAATCTGCTTGTAAGCCTCCAACTTTTGCTGAGGAGGAACGTCTGGCATGCCTTTGAAAGGAGGCAAGGTGTGAAAATAAAACTTGTAGCCTCGATCTATAATGTCCAACACCCATTTGTCCTGGGTGACTAAAAGCCAATTTTGCTTGAAGTGCCAACTTTCCTCCCAGAGGAGCTGCCAGACAGGAGGGATCTGGCAGCTGGAGATACAGGTCATTGGGTCTGTTTACGAAAAGGCTGACCCCTGCCCTCACCTGAAGATTGTGCAGGGGAACTCCACATCCTAGGTCTGAAAGAACCCTGAGCATGAGCTCTGCCCCTAGACTGTAAATCAGAAGGATAAGCCCATCCCTTAGCAGGCCAATTTCTGCTAAACGTAGGGGGCTGCACCTGTAAAAATTCCTTAACTGTCTGCATGGACTTAGCTTTGTCTTCCATTTTCTTCAAAACCGACTCCACAGGAGAACCAAACAGAACTTCAGATTGAAGGGGAGCATCCAAAATTCGAGCTTTAACATGCTCTGACAAATTCTGATCCTTAAGCCTGGCGTGCCTACGAATAACTGAACCAGTGGCAGCCACCCTGGAAGAAGCCTGAAGAGCATCAAAACCACACTGCAAAGAATGCTTACCCACTTGATCAGAGGCATGAACTAAATCTTGCAATTCCTTACACTCTATACCCTCTGCCAAAGCATCTACCTTAGATTTTAGCTGACTTAAGAGAAAATTCTGGTACTTCAGCATATGAAACTGGCAATTTAAAGCCCTCATCGCTAGAGTGGAAGAGGTATACACTTTTTTACCCCACCTATCCAAAGCTCTAGAATCTTTATCCAGAGGAACTGGATTCTTTACAACAGAAGCCCTGACACCCTTAGGTCCCTGGCTAATAGTTTCCGGGTCAGCTCTTGGGCTCTTATACAAATATTTATGAGCCTCTGGCACTCTGTAATACCTGTCTGGCTTGACAGGGGCAGGAGGTAAAGAATCAGGATTAAGGGAAGCTTCAGAGAAAACATCCTGAACAACATCCAAAACAGGGGGAATAGCCAAGGGCCTATGCTGTGGTAAAAACAAAAATTCCCTAAGCCTCCTTCGAGAATCTGAGAAATCCTGACCTTCCCACTTAAAATGCTCCCTCATGGAATGCAGGGTTTCAGAAAAAGAAAAATCCTCTGGAGGGGAAGCAGAAGGACAGGAATCCTCTGCATCTGAATCAGAATAAGGAGGAAAATCCTGAATGTCCTCAGCCGAAGACTCAGAGTAATCTGAGGAATGCTCCAATCCTTCCACCTCTGGCTCCACCCTAGGCCTCTTATCTGGAGGGGGCATAGAACCCCTGATTAAAGTAATCAAATCCTCTGCCATTTTCAGCATATGCTTTTTAGGTACAGAACCTGCAGAACTAGGGCTGACGCCAGTGGTAGACAAACCAGGCCTGACTTTGGAAGGTGCCTTAGTGACAGAAGTAGAAGGCCTAACAACCTTATGCAAAGAAGGGACTACAGAGACTTGAGAGGCCCCCTCAGCCTGACCTGACTCCTGAGAGGCCACATCCTGCAAGATTAAAGGCTCCCCCTGAGATTCAGCTGAAACCTAGGCTGGATCCGCAGATTCCACCGTAGTTTCCAAAGAACCGGCGTCCGTAATGGACGACTCATCCTGCTTGGACTTTAACGATTTTTCTTTACGCTTCTTAGCGGTAGCGGGCGTCGGAGGATCCGACGGCATATTATAGTTACACGGCTTACCGAAGACAAGTCTAGCACAATCTAACTTGCGTTTAATGGTGCGCTTATTAAATCTAGCACAAAAGCGACACCCGACTACGTCATGCTCAGGCCCCAAGCAAGGAATACAGAGAGAGTGGTAATCCCTATGAGGTATCCGTTTCCCACAAGAAATACAATTATTTACTTTTTCTGACATCCGGATTTAACTGAGGCAAGAAAAGACAAAAATATTCCCCAACGGGGTACTTAGCCCAACTTGGTCTTCGGTCTGAAACTCAGAATATGAAAATTTCAGGACGCCGAACGGCACTTGCAAACACTGCTTCTGCTTCGGACCATGCGGCAAGAAAGACTGAGGATATGGCGTCAGTCATGCGCTTTAGTACCACGGCGTACTGACGTCAGATCTGAGCGACCATGACCGACGCCAGCCTAACACTTTGGTATTCGGGCCAACCGAGGACAGCGGACTACCCACAGGTTATGACTGCAGCAATGTGAGACGAAGAACATTGAAGGTTTTGCAAAAGGGTCTCTGGAGAAGTTGCCTAAATCAACAGGTCATCTAATTAATGAAATAGTTGGATCCCTTGAAGTCTGCAAAAAGCTATCACAGGAGCAAGGCATTTGGTAAATACCCATGGGGCAATAGAAAGGCCAAAAGACAAAGCAGAGAACTGAAAATGCCAGGAAGTAACAGAGAAACAAAGACTTCCTGAAAAGATGATGGATTGGAATATGGACACAAGTATTTTTGAGAGCCAGCGACATCATATAGGCCTGAGGGAGCAAAAGAGGAAACAGAACGTTAAGGGACAACATCCAAAAAGAAGGCACTTCTTGAAAAGCGTTTAGATGAGAAAGGTCTAGAATAGGACTCCAAGTGCCCTATTTTCTGGGCACGAGAAACAGTCTAGAGTAGAACCCTTTCCCCCTTTAGGACATAGGCACCTCTTTAATAGCACTCTGAATCAAGAGATTTTGAAGAACCTCTTGGGAAAAAGGGAAGTTGTTCCAAAGGAGGCTGAGGAACACCCATAAAAGGAGGATGGGATTTCCACACTATGAAGTACCCCGACGAATGACTAACAGAACCCAATAATCCTGAGTGACCAGAAGCCAAACAGGAAGAGATAGGAAAGGCAAAGAGAAAGAGGAACGTGGCTGAGAAGAGACAGTCGTACAGAACCCGGTTTATCCAGGAAGGAAAGCTTTGGAGTGCCTGAAAACTGAGTAGCTTTAGCAGGAGAAGCCTGTTTGCCACTCTTCCTATCTTTAGTAGAGGAGCAGGATTACTTATGAACAAAGGCAGGCTTAGCAGGGTAGTTTCTCTGAAATGTAGGTACAGGAGAAGCAAACACATGTTTAAGCTCCTGAAAGGCCTTACCCTTATACTGAAGGGACTTAAACAAAACCAGCAGTAGCTTCCCCAAACCAAAGTTTAAAATCCAGAGTAGCATCCATCAACTGAGCTTTAATATCATCAGGTAGATGTTGAAGCCTAAGCCAAGAATACCTCCTCATCACTGAACCAAAAACAGGATCCCTAGAAGGGGTATCTGCTGCATCATAATTGCATTTAATAGAATGATGAATGACTTGAGAGGAAGTCCCTAGCAAGAAAAGAACAGAAGTTTTATCCTCAGAGGGTGGAAAATAAGAAATAAGTTGACAGGCCTGACAAAGAGGAGCCAACACATACCTAGACATATGGGTGAGATAATAGCCCTAAAAGCTAGGTTAGCAGAAGTGTAAGTTTTCTTACCCAATCTTTAAGTATTTCTGTTATCCTCGTCAGAAGGCAATAACTTGGGCAAATGAAGCAACTGAGATGGCTTATAAGAGGCTACATACATGGCAGATGGGTCAGCAGCAGGACATGTATATAGGAATGAACAATCCTCAGGCACCCTATAAAACCTGTCAGGCTTCTTGTGGTCAGGGAGCAAAGAATCAGGTGCATGAGAGGCGCTGGAAAAAGCAGCCAAAACAGGAACAGCAGCTGCAGGATTAGGGGATTCCAACTGCTGCAACTCATAGTACCACTTATGGATATCAGAGACCTGAGCACAATCCCACTTAAAAAAAATCCATCATCCAAGAAAGTGAGTCCCCAAAGGAAATTTACTCAAAAGGAACATCTGGACTAATAGATTCCTCCTCCTGTGATCCGTAAAGGAGAAAGAATTTGAGTAGGATAAGTCAGGGATTCATTATCTGAATCCAACTCATCCTCAGAAGAATCCTGTTCTCTAGGTCTTTTAACAGGGGTAGAAAACCAAAGAGGAACCAAAACCCCTTGAAGAGGCTTTAAGGACATTAAAGCAGTAACTAGCCCCTAAGTAAAGGCCTTCCACTCATTTTGTGGATCCATAGGAGCAGAAGAAACATGTTTAATTTTTTGTTTCTTTAAGGGAATGTCCCCTCTAAAAAAAACTGAGAAGGCTCAGACCCAGGATAGCAGTCAAGAACTGTAATAGGAATTTCTTCCCCAACTAAAAACTGAGGAACTCCCCTACACCCCTTAGAAAACATCAACCATGGCTCCCCGTGAACATCTGAGATGGATGCCTGCAAAGCCTCTTCAGATGTACTGCCAGCAGGACCATCACTGGCATCCAACACGGTCAAGGCAAAGAAATCCAACAACACAACTGGGTAAGCCTCCAGGTTTGCAATGACCTTGGGAGAAACACCTGGCAGAAGCTGGACAGTGAACAATTCTGGTCATACCTTTTTCACCTTCTTCCTTAATGGCTGACCCTACAGGTAGTAGATTATTTTCATTGTTTCTTTAGCAAGAAGCTTAAGACACTGGTTTGCAAAATACAAGGCAAGGGAATGGAAGAAAGTCTACTGCTAAGGGTTTTAGGAATAAATGCTTGCCAAATAGAGCAAGACATATGGTCATAAGAAGCTCCTAGACAAAACAGACACTTATCATGGCAGTCTTTATGAGGAATCTGTCTCCCACACTGGCATTTACCTTTCCTGGATGACATTAACCCCAAGGAGCACAAAAGAGGAAGTATTAAACCCCAATGGGACACTTATCTGCAACTGCCATAGAAGTAAGCAAACAGGCATAGGAAGTCACTGGAGAATGAAAATACATTCAACTGGCAGAAAATGGATGCGGGTAAACAGACCGATGTTAAAAAGATACATTCAGACTGGTGGCAAAAAAGTTCTGATTATGGTAGATCTGAATGTCACCTTTATGCCCTATGCTTCACAAGGAGCATTTGGGGGACATGTGGCATACCTTTTAAAAGCAACAAGTAGCCTTTGGTAGGCTGGTTGGGCATTGAGGCTTTCATGGCAGGGAATCTTATCGGTTGAGAATACTGCAGCAGTGAATGAAAGGACATCTTATTGTGCTAGATGTAAGGAGTTTTGATCCAGAGCTGACTCTAGGTAACTGGGAGCTTTTTTGATAGTTGCTTCTAGAGTAAATGCTCAGCTGAATTTTAAAGATAATATTAGCATAAATGTGTTTAAAATTCAGGAAGTTAAAAGATTGTTTAAATATTAAAATGGAAGGGATAAAACTGAGTAACATTAGATTTTGCTGTGGGTGCAACATATTAAGCCAAGTCATCTAGCAAGATATTGGATGATATTGGCTAGTTTGAGGGTGTTAAATCATCCGCACCTGCCCGTCAGACTTCAGAAGGTATAGCTTTGTAGACAAGATGGACTCTACAAGGAACTTATCCAGGAGATACCCATGTCCAGGTGCTGGGTACTGAGAGGCAGAACAGCTTTTAGCAAGGCCTGGCAGCAGTAACAGATCAACATGGGAGGGTCAGCGTGATCTGAACTTCTGGAGACAGAAGTGAATAAAGCTGTACCAAGAACTCAAACCATTAAACATAAGGCAAACTTTTATTTTATTATATATAGGTGTGTGTATGAAATGATATTCATTCACAGGGGACAAGACGGACCAAGATGGGGCATCAACTATGGCAGCCTTCAGAGGTAGCTTGTGCATTTTTTTGAACCACTAGCATCCCCACATGCAGTCAGCTAAGAGTGAGTGAAATAGGCTGACCATGAAGAATGACCCCTTACTTCTGTAGGTATTTCTTTCTAGCAGTACCACACACCTATTCTGAGGCAATGGAGTTGGAGTCTGTGGTGTCTGCCAGGAAATAGCATCTAGCAAGTAAGTGTAAATAACCCTCCCACTCCCCCTTGTGGAGTGAAGGGGCCAGGCCCTCCCCCCTCCCACTCCCCCTTGTGGAGTGAAGGGGCCAGGCCCTCCCCCTTCCACCTAGCTGGGGTGACTAAAACAAACACTTTTCACCTGCACACAGTTATGGCTCCATCCTTTTGTGCCACAGAGCCAAGCTAACTATATTTTTAAGGTAATTAATCTTACAAGATAATTGTCTGAAAATGAACTCAGTCTGCAGCCACAGGCTCCATGTGGATGATACTATTTATTTAACCTGTACGTACAACATCTTAAGTTGTGGCTCTAACCAGTTACACTCAATATCACTCATTTTTCGCAAAACAAATGGTACTCCTTTTAACCCTATATTACAACCAGCACCTGGTACTTTTCTGAATCCGTTTGCAAAAGTTTTAAGCAGTTTATTATATAAATCCTCCAAATATTCAGACTACATTTTTCATTTTCTTCTTCTTCCCACCCTGCGTGACCTCACTCAATGATTCCTTTACCTTTGTTCTTCATTCAAGGAGAATAGAAGCCAGGTATTCTTGAGCTGGGGGAGGGGGACTCCCCGCAATCAATCATTCCTGTGCAGAAATTCCCATCTCCATTCCCAAGTGAGAGAAGGGCAGTACAAAGCAGTTCAGCTGGGGGTGGGGTGTGGAGGACCTTCCCTGTTCCACTGGAAGCACCCTTCTGGCCCATTTGTGACCCATCTGAGGTGGTGACCACTACCTCCCACAGGGAAGTCTACTACTGCATGCTAAATTAAGCTCAGCTACTAGTGGAAATGCACCATAGTAATATGATATCAGCTGTTACAGATCTCCACAGGGTAAGTGCTTCCCATGGGGTGTCAGCAAAGTGGCAAACCACAACTGCCTCCCAAATTGGGTGGGTCAAGAACTCCCACACACTTTCATCCTCCCCAACCAGCTCCTATTAGCATTTGCACCACTAGTCACAATTAGGTCACATGCACCATAGCCAGAACTCTAGCCTTCTATACAACAGAGCTAGCTGTACATTGGTCCAACAGGTTTGAAGCTGAGGAAAACAAAGCCATTAAGAGATTGACAGAGGACTCCCCAAGACATGGACACAAACACAGAGGCATGCAACCTTTTAAGCTAAGGATTCAGGAGCTCTTTACTGAGCCTCACTGTCATGCATGTGTCCTTGAATTTTATTATTGATACATACTGTCTATTAACAAAAAACTATAATATTTCTGATGTGCATGAGTTTTGTTCTGTTATTAGACTTACAACAGGAACTTCTCAGCATTCTCAAAATTCACAAAGACACTGCTGACACTCTATTCAGACTGATATTTGTTGGTGGATTAAAAGCTGAATATTCAGCCTGGTAACAGAAGAATGAAACACTGAGTCATGATGTGCCATCAAATATACAAAATGAAGTTACTTTTGAATTCAAGATTACTGGTAATTATGGACACAATGATTTTTTGCTACTCTTCAAGACATGAGTGGAAATAAGGGTTACGCTGAATATCCGTGGTGGTGCAGTGGTTAGCATTGTCACCTCACAGCAAGAGGTTTTCCAGTTCAATTCTCAGCTGGAGTGTCTTGTGTGGAGTCTGCATGTCCTCCCAGTGGCCGACACGCAGGTAGATGAGTGGGTGTGCCTTCTTTGAAGGTTGGGCGCCAGGCTGGCAACTCACTGTAAACATTCACTGCCAATCATTAGTGGACTGGAGTTCCGCTGTGGCGACCCCTAACTGGGAAAAGCCGAAAGACTCTGAACACCTGTGAGTATTTTACCAATGGTGATATAAAAGCTGCTTATATGCTTTAGAACATTTAATATTAAAAAAGAATGTTTGGAAAACATTTTGTGTTTGACAAGCAACATCACAGACTGCAGCAGTGGCTATGGAGGCTGAAATAACCAAAGTGGCCTTGAGTTTTTTAAATCTTATGTCAACTCAGAAAAAAAGACTGCATCTATTGTTTTACTTTTAAATCTAACATTAATTTTATTTTATACATAATTTATTCTTAATATGGAAAAGCACAGTATATTTTTATATGATTTTATGCAATATATTCACTATTTCAACAGCGCTATGTTTTTCCTTGAACGTATTTAATAATTTAGATGTCCAAGTTTACAAGGATTTAACTACTACTAAAATGCAAACTACAATTTATTAGAAAGAAATGAGCAGTATTACCTATTTGCATTACTGCAGTGTTCGCTCCACTCATATGAAAACGAATGTAGTAAAGTCAGGACATCAGGTTTTTCAGGCTTTTATCTCCAGGTATTGCACTTTTGTTAAAGTTAAAAAAGCACTTAAATATGTGCTCATTCAAAAAGGTTGCAAAAGAAAAAAACAGAGTATGGTGTTGCCAGAGAATCTGTATTGATGTGAAACATACCATCCAATGACTAGTATGCACAATGAATAAAGTGCATCAGCCCCAAATCGTTCCTTCAGATAAACTTCTGAATATGGACATAATTGATTGCTGATACCTCCCAAATCAATATTGTTAAGGAGTACTGCAAGGTCCTACAGAGGAATACTGAATGTACTAGGCACCATACCATTTGCATACCTCTCAACTCTCCAGATTTTTTTCTCATATTTTTGGCCTGGTCCTCATAAAATTTTGTCGCTAAATAATAACAGACATTTGAGTTTCAGACTCCACAACCATCAGAAAATACATAGTATAGAGTTTGTTATTCTGAAAATGTTCTTAGATAAGAGCAGCATTTAAAACCTGTCCATATTTTTGGGCCTTTGTCAAGATGTTGAGCCCCCTTGACTTACATCCAATGGAGGGGGTCACAGTTTTAAGACTTTGTTAGAGGATTATCCTGTTTGTAGAGCTAAATGAATGTCAGACAAGGAAACATTTTTTGATTGTATTTTTGCAAACAGTGCTGCTTCCTGTCATACTGGACAAAGCCATAAATAATAGTGGGCCAGAGGCCCAAAAATAGGGACACTTTAAATATTCCCTTACAGATTTAGGAAGTTGACAGAACAGGTTTTGCATTAACATGAATTTGAGGGGTATGTGGTCTGAAACTCTGTCATTATTTTCTAACTCCAATCTTGAATGATTTGCCATTAATTGGACAAAAATCCCCAATTTTATGAAAAATGGATAAAAAGTGAGGCAAAAATCTGTACAGTTGAGAGGTATGTATCCTGGTTGATAGATAGATAAACTATATACAGGCTGCAGAACATTTCAAATCTAACTCTCCCTGTGTGTGTGTGTGTATGTATATATATATATATACATACACACACACAGAGAAATCTGGTTTACGATGTAACATTGTTCACAATGAAAACATTTCGATCATTACACTATCAAATACTTAGTGTAACACTTTACAGACCTGTGTTTTTATTTTCCATATTAGAACATGAGATTATGATCTAGAGATCAATCTAGGAAGTGAAAATATTTTGGTTTATTATTTTAGTGGCAAATATACCACTACATCTTGTGTAGAATATATTTTTTTATTTTTTTTTAATCCAGGAATTTTAATATGAGCTTTGTAGTTTCAATTTTTGTGCTCCAATAAACTGCCTTATTAGATAGCTAAATTATTTATTAGCCTAATATGTTGCTTTTAAGTTTCTAGTAGTACTTCCTAACAATCGGATTGGTCTGCATTGTCATGTGACAAGATCTGTGTATTTCTTTGTCTGACAACACACAGCCAAATATCATAGGAATCAAAGCTTGATTTATGTACATTTTAAAATTCTGTAACATGAATTGCACAATTACCATAGCAATAATTAATTTTGCACTTACTAGCTTTGCCATGCTTCTCTGTGATTATTTCACTAACTTTTAAACTAACAAGAATGTGTCTGTAAGAGAATTACTTTGACAGAATACCTCCCTTAGCTCTCAACCTGTTAGCACAAGAAATCTAGACAAACACTAAAATAACAGAGGGATAATAAACCAAAAATAGGCACAGATTTTAAATGTTGTCTTTATAAACTTAGAAAATTGCTAGAATAAGAGGATTTCTGTTAGCATGGATTTTCTGAAAGGTATGAAGTCTGAAACTAAAATGTATGTCATTATATAAGGCAAAAATCTGGACAGATGGGAAGTGTAATACCTGCTTGCAACTGAAGGTATTTCTCAAGATTCCATTTTTGTCCTACTGATTTTCTGCTTGAACAGGAAATATATTACCTATTACTCAACACAAATCAATATGTTTTTCTCTGTGAGGGACTTTTTCTTTTATTGTTTCATCTATATTATATGGTAAAGACATAGCTCATCTCAGACCATGTGTGTTAACCCTGGAAAGCAGGAGATTGATAGTTATGACAAAGTACCATGTGTGGTATCTGGTTCAAGTCAAATGTCAAACGGCCAATTACCTTCCAAGGCTGACCAGAAGGGAAGGGCTCAGCCCATCACACTGTAATGTTCTTCATACCTCTCAACCTCTTAGTACAAGAAAGCAGGACAAAGCATAAAATAATGGTGGGGAAAGGGGTCAAAGGCCCAAAGAGAGACATATTTTAACTATTGCTTTTATAAACTAAAGTTGCCAGAATAAGAGGATTTAAGTTAGCATAGATTTCTTGTATATAAAGACTGAAATATGTCAGTATTTTATTAATTCAGTCCATAGTGACTTGCTAGAAACCCACAAAATGTAAGAGGAACTGAGGTGAAATCTGGACATTCTGTGAAAATCTAGACAGTTGAGAGGTATGATGTTCTTTAAACAGAAATTTAAGAGACCTCTATAGGTTCATACTAGGCTATCTGCCCTAGGGCATTTATAAGCCTAGCCAGAGTGTGTTTGGCTTTCGCCACCCATTTTAAATGAATTTTGCTATGCCCTTTTTCGAGGTTAGTATACTGTGCCTCTGTCTAACAGAGGCACAGAAGTGATACCCGGGGTAAACCTACCATCTCCCATCCACTCATCAAGATTCCTCTTGAGGGACTCTGCCTAACCTGGACTGGGATTTTATTCCAGAGTGAAGAGAGCCTCTGGGTTATGAATCTGTCCCTCCAGCATGTCCTATTTATTTCCGTGCTGAGGTTCAAGTCTCTTGAGCACGTAGCTCGATGGGATTTGGATTTTCTGAGGTGCAGCATGTCCATTAATTCTGGGTTGGACATGGCTTTATACGTCAGGCACAGATAGTCTCTGAGCAGGTGGTATGCCACTGAGTAGAGCTGGAGTTTCTTTAACCGGGCAGCATATGGCATCTGTTTGAGCCCTTTGATCCTCTTGGTGAGGTACTTTTAGGGTCTTTCCAGTTGCTCCAGGTGTCTGGTAAGGTACATCCCAAAAGGGTCATTGTACTCAATTATGGGCCTGATGAGGGATGAGTAAAGAGGCACGATGACCTCCCCTGATCTAGATGCGAATCCCTTCATGATTAGGTGGGCTATATAAAAATGTTTTTCTAGCCACTTTGGCCACGTGGTTGTCAAATGAGATATTGCTATCAACTTGGGTCCCCAGGTCCCCAATTACTTCTTCTGTACTTAATGGATTACCACCTATGTGGTAATGTGTGGGCACTTTGTTTTTGCCAATGGGGATGACTATACGCTTTTTGGTGTTTAGCTTGAGGCCATGGCTCTGGCACCAGTTGTCTGTTTCTATGAGGTCCTTTTGTAGGATGCTTGTGTCAGCTGGAGAGTCTATTATGGCATCCAGTTTGCAGTCATCTGTGAACTTGGTCAGCCACAGTCCTTCCGTGTTAGCCTGTACCTCTGAGAAATATATACCGAACAAGAGAGGTCCCAGGACTGAGCCTTGTGGGACGCCACTTGTAACTGGTTTAGAGTCTGACATGGCTCCAGCAATTCTAACCATGTGGGTTCTGTCCTTGAGCCAGTTTGCAAACCATCTAGTGACATAGGGGTTTATATTTAAGCTGGTGAGCTTATCTATAATGCCCAAGTGGGGTATTCTATCAAAGGCTTTTGCAAGGTCCAGGTAGGCTGTGTGGACCACCTTCCCCTCATCACTGGCCTTGGTGACCGTTTCAAAGAAATCGACCAGGTTTAAGAGGCAGGATCTGCCCTTAAAGCCAAACTGGGTAGGATCCAGTGTCTGTAGGTCCCCAATATCTTTATTTATGAGGTCCATGATGATCCTTTCCATAGCTTTGCAGACAAAGCTAGTTACGCTTATGGGGCAATAGTTTTGAGGATCCATTGAGGCACCACCTTTGTGGAGAGGGACCACTGTTGCTGTACGCCACTCTTTGGGTACATATCCTGTAGTAAGGCTGAGATTGAACAGTAGTTTTATGTTTGGGTTTAGTTCTTCTTGGAGTTCATGTAGGACGCAGCCTGGGACACAGTCTGGTCCCATTGATGCTGTGTTTTTTGCTTTGGAGAGGGCGGCTCTTACCTGAGCATCTGAGATGTCAGGGGGGCAGCACTCTGCTGGGATAGATATTTGCCCTTTTGGTGCGGAAGGGGGGGGGAGAAGTTTGCGCCGAGTCTGTCAGCTAGGATGTTGGCAATGTCTGTGGGTTTGGTGTATATTTTGTCATTTTGGACTAATTCTGAGCATATCTGGGAATTCCCACCCAGGTTCCTAACATAACTAAAGAAAGCCTTGTGATTATCCTTAGTGTCCTGTGCAATTTTTCTCTCGAAGCTGGCCTTAGACAATTTTATGTGTGCCCATAGTTTTTTGCTAATATTGATCAGAGATGCCTTCCCTTTTTGGGATTTTGCTCTATCATGTAGTAGCTTCCTCCTTCTATTGTATAGTTTGTTTATGGCTGGGGTCCACCAGACAGGATGCCTAACTTTGGAGAATTAGGTCTTGGTTTTATTTGGATTGCATGATCCATGCATTCCTGAAGGTGTTCATATAATGCATTTATAAAGGATTCTACAGTCTGGGCCGTATTTTCCAGGGGCTTTGAAGGATTCCACCTTGGATTTGAGGAGTGTGAAATTTGCTTTAGAGAAGTTTTTCACTGTGGTTTTCTGGGCAGGGGGTGGGGTCGGGATGTGAATATCTAGTGAGATTAGTTTATGGTCGGATCTTACCAGTGAGAGATACACTTCTGGTCTGGAGCATAGAGCCCCCATGTTGGTGATGATCAGGTCCAGTATGTTTTCCCCTCTTGTGGGAGTGGCAACAAGTTGTTCCATAGCATTTGAGTTCATAAATTCTAGGAACCTTTGGGCTAGGGTGTTGGACCTAGAGTAATGCTCCCAGTCTATGTTAGGGTAGTTGAAGTTGCCCAATATAATGGTGTTTGGAGAGACCTTTATATTTTCCAGTGTTCTCAGAAAGGCCGAGTGGGGTTCCTGGGTTTGGGAGGGTCTCTGTAGCAGGCTATAAACTGGAAGGCAGTTTTATCCACAGTTAGTTGCACATGGATAGTCTCTGATGCTTCGTGCTATGCCACCAGCCTGGAGGTGTGGGTATCTGACGAATATTGATACTCCCCCTCCTTTTGTGGTTCGGTCCAAGTTTTGGGGCCAAAAAACATGGTATGAGGTATAACCTGGTACTGCTGGCATGCAGGAGCCTTGAACCAGGTTTCTGTTACTGCACAGATATCGATGTTCTCCATGCTAAGGAGAGTTTCGAGTGCATGCATCTTGAGGTTTAGACTTCTGGCATTGAGTAGCATTACTCTTAGTTTCTTATCCCTTGTGATACCTATGGAGGTGGGTTTGTCTTTTGAGCCTTGCCTAAAAAAGGCACTATGGGGGTGGCAAGAGCCTTTGCCAATATCCGAAAGCCCAGGGGTGACAGGTGCAAGCCATCCCTAGAGAAGCATCGTGGCTTATCGAGCATGTCATCCCAGGCAGACAGGCATTGGATCCCCTTTGAATGACACCAAAACTTAAGCCAGTTGTTGAAATTGATCATCTTGTTTTCATATTGTGGCATCATTCTTGGTGAGGGTAAGATGCTACTCAAAGTCAGGGTCATACCGGCCTGGGCTACATGCTCAGAGAGCTCCTCTATGTCTCTTTTCATGTAGTCCAGGGAGATGCATCTCAGGTCATTCACACCAGAATGGACAATGACAGAGTCATATTTGTACTTGCCTTGGAGTGACCTGAGTACTTGTGTTATGTGGCAGATCCTAGCGCCCAACAGGCAGCTCAGTGACCTTCTCCTTGTTCAGCCTAGTGAGCAGGACATCAGTGTGCCTGACGATAGCGTCACCTATTACAAGTGTATAAGGTGTGTTGTTTAGACTTAAGGGCTGTGACTGTTCAGCACACTGACTTTGTGAGCTGTGTTGCATGTTTTGTTTTGGGGTAGCAGTTGCTTGGGTGTCTGCTTTGGAGGTCTCTGCTGCTTAGGCAGATTTTTATTTAGAGCCTCCGAGTATGTTTTTGTGTGTTTGTGTTTGGTTTGCTGTCATGGTAGGTCTGTGAGGCTGGAATTGTAGTGAGTGTGGTTTCCTTCTCCTCCTGATTGGTTACGCCAGTACTGAGTTGAGAGAGCTTAGCCTCCAGTTTGGCTATATGGTTGCATCTCTCACATGTGTTGGAATTTGTTGGGAGGAGGAGAGGGTTGTCTGTGTACATGAGGCAGTTGTAACATTGCCTCAAGATTCACCAGCTGGACCAGAGAGGAGATTGACAACTGACCTTTGGACATGCTAGAATAGTATTGGGAATTCCTTTATAATTGAAAAAAAGGGCCAATGGGGAACAAAGTACTCAAGGGGAGTATGTGAGGGTGTAGTGCTTTTAATTTTTTATTGCTGACTTATATAATTGCTTTAGTGAGCAAGTGCCAGGCTTTAGAGTGGGAATAGGGTGGTTATTATGAGAACTAGATCAGTTCTAAGGGAAAAAGTGAAGAGCAGACTTTAAGCGGCGCTGCCCCATGCTGCGCTATGTGCAAAGCCACACTAAAACAGGTTTTATACAGGGGGACTTGAAAGAGCTAGAAATTGGCCCAAAACGGCCAATAGACTACCAGATTCTTGTGCTGGGAACACTCCTCCAGGGATAGATATGCTGCTCCAAGCTCCCCACTGCCACTGGTGAACAAAGAAGCCTCCCTTTATTCAAGAAAGGAAATGGACAACACGGGAACTTTCCAAAAGTCCAGAATACAGCAAAGCCTGTATTTGGACTACTCTAGGTCAGGAAAGTCGGGAAACAAGGATAATGATTTTTTTTTTTTGCATTTTTTTTTCCAACAAACAGCAGGAAAATGCAATAAATATGTAACACAGGCTAGCGCACTTGAGTGTGTAGCCTCAACAGGTAAAAGCAACAAATAGGACAAACTTTAAAAGTGCAGGTGCAAAAACAACTTTAAACAGTTTAAAACAGTTCAAGAAGCAGAAATACTTGCAGTTTGGCTAGATCGGACAGTCGCCCAGGTAGTAGCAGGAAAACAAACACTTTTATCAGGTTAGCAGTCGCTCTTTTAGCCTCTCTGCTGCTAGCACCACTCTGCAGGACCACAAGGAGCTTGGCTGAGTAGTAACAAGTGCAAAAACCGCACCAAAGTGGGTTTTATACAGGGGGACTTGAAAGAGCTAAAAATTGGCCCAAAACGGCCAATAGACTACCAGATTCTTGTGCTGGGAACACTCCTCCAGGGATATATAGGCTGCTCCAAGCTCCCCACTGCCACTGGTGAACAAAGAAGCCTTTCTTTATCCAAGAAAGGAAATGGGCAACACAGGAACTTTCCAAAAGTCCAGAATACAGCAACGACTGTATTTGGATTACTCTAGGTCAGGAAAGATGGGAAACAAGGATACATTTTTGAAGGCATACTTGTTAACAAAAGTCATGTTTGTACTTGTGGCATCCTGTAACAGTTTTACATGTCAAGAATTACAGGACTATTAGAATAGCTAACTATGATGACTCTTTGATGGTCTTATAGAAACACTTCAAGATCACATTTGAGATAATTTGAGTTTTAAAGCTGCTTTCTTGCAGTAATCCAAGTAAACCACATGAGGGAGCACTTTTCACATCATTCAGGCTACATGCCCTGTCGAAGGATGCATGTGTGATAAATGAAAGAATGAAGACACTGGGATGTGTGTATGAGGTATATATGAAGGAATGAAAGATAGTCTGGTTCTATTAATTCAGTACAAGCTGAAACATTGCTTTGTAAATTAATTTAATAGAACAGGTATGTGTGACTGAGCGAGTGTGATAAACATTTATAAACAGTTTAAAATTAACAAAGTAGAAATTGTACTAAAGCGAGGACTTCTTCCTAAAAAAAAAAAAAAAAAAGTGGTGAATTTGTTCATTGTTCTTTAATGTAATGCTTTTTCTTTGGGCAGCAGAGACATTCCAGACAATATTTAATCTTCTTCATGACTGAGTAAAGTGAGAACACATTTCAATTAGGGAATCAAAGCAGAACAGATTACATAGGATGTTACTAGGCTAATGGCCCTAGGGCCCTTACAAGTCTAGCCAAGTACAACCCCCTGTTCCCAAGATTATCAAGGTATTAAGCTAAACAATGTCAATAACTACTGCCCCTGCCCAAGAGGGACACAGGTGGAACTCCTGGGATGAATTTGTGGTTTCCCATTCAGTCATCCAAATTATACTTAAATAAGATCATGACAAAAACTAGGACTGAGACTGGCCTTCTGGTAACAGGACTGGCAAAGGAGGAAATGTCAGTTCTGCAGAAAAGAAACACAATGAACATGGTCAGTTATCAAGCTATATATACATTGACAGCTACAAAATAGTTGCATTTTTATTGAGAGAGGTAAGTGTCAGAATGCAGTAGAATATAAGATGCTTGGTCTGAAAAGAAAGCATTCTCCACAATAACAAAATTGCATCTAATGCTGACATTCCTATTGTCCCTATGATTGCACTGTATAAAGTGGCAGGATAAAAGTAGATAATTTCTCCTTCATGCCCTGATTTAAATTTTTTCTAGGTGCTTCTGCTGTGTCACAAGAAAATTTGGAAAATAACTTACCATGCAGTGTTATAAGTTATCTGTGCACCCTTGTTGGCCTAATGCTGTTGCAGTGGGTGTAATTTATATATATATATATATATATATATATATATATATATATATATATATATATATATATATATATATATATATATATATATATATATATATATATATATATATATATATATACATACCCTTTTGCTTGATTTTTATTTTATTCACACAGATGTTTGCCTTCCACACCGTCTCAGCAGAAATGTGTGCACTGTGGCGATGCCCATACAAGCTTAAAGTTCTCATGTCTGATGTTGCCCAGAAAGGACTTTAGACATTCTGCCCACAGATGTAAAACATGGATATTAGGAAATGTGGGAACTACGTACGTTATAGTTTCTCTGTCCAGTAAGCAGACTGGAGAGAAAAAAAGTAATTCTCAGCTGAGCAAGTGGAGATCACGTGATAAAAGTATTCAGTGACTTATTTTTTTAGTCACAGCTGGCAATTTTCCAGAAACACTGGGGAAAATGCGATGAGAAAAGATCTATCATATCAGCTTTTCATACAGACTTTCCTTTAAGCCAGTTGTAACCTGGAGTTGTGGGTGATCAGGCTTAATGTTATGCTGGGCACTATAGACCAGATCAAACCCTTCACACATGCTGCATTAGAAAGAAGCAAAGAACTACAACATCATATTGCCAGCAACTATACATTTATCAGATAGTGTGTACTTTATCGGCCAGTGTTTAAAACACAGAAACCACAAATATTTTTCTCTTGTTTTGTGTGTATGTATATATGTGTGGGTGTGTCAGACTTCGTATTAACTTCTACAGGAAATCTATCAGGGCATCCTGTAAACAATGGTGTGTGTGAGGTTTAGATGAGCAATGCAGTCAAAAACTAAACAGTTTAACACCAAAGGAACAAAAATTGATGCCAGACCACTACTGAAATCATAGCAAATCCACTATTGTGCTGATAATTATCTTGGCCTGCATATAAAACACAAGTTAATTAAATGCATAAACACTTTTCTAGATAACTACAAAAATTGTTGAGGTTATAGCATATTAGTCATTACCTTAAGCAGCCACATGTAATACTTTCTCATAGCAAACATTTAATTAATACAAATGTAAGCACTAGATGTATTAGTGAATGTGTTGTTCCCAGGATAACATGCAAATACAAAATAAAAAGTTCAGCGGTCTTGCATGCTGAAGGGCAGGTAATACAATTAATCATCATTAGCAAGATAGCATTACTAAGAAATATTCAATCTAGGGATCTAAACCTCTTCTACAACAACAGAACCATTTGGAGGGGCAGGTATATCTCACAGAGGATACCACTGCTCTGGAACAGACTCCCCATCCACATAAAACAAAGTTTATCCCTGTTCGTATTCAAGCACAGCTAGATCTATGCATGAGAAACAGAAAAGTTACCCCAGGACTGCCCCTGCACCACTGATGGACAAAGGCAGCTTGCAAATGCTTTATCCCATTCATAGGTCCCCTCAAATTATCTATGGTATGATCCAGTAATTCTCAGTGGGTGTAGCATATAATTATCGACCGGGGATGGGTAAGGCCAATCTCTAACCAAATGGGATAGGTTTAAAATGATCAGCAAGGGCAACTAGCCAAGTACTTACCTATGAATCCATAAACCTATAAGAAATTGCAATCCATCAAAATGTAGGATTCCAAATTAAGTTACTGAGACACACACATACTGGGATCAGAAATTATAAGAACAGAAAATGGAATGGATTTATGATGCAATTATAATAAACAGGTGGATAGAATTTATAAAAGATGTGGTTCATAAATCAGAATAGCATCTGTGCATTTAATGAGACAAAAATATGCTAGCTAGAAAGGGAGTGGAATGGAATCTTAAACCTGTTCTATATCTTTAGAGATAGCTGTCTGACAATATTATACAATACATATGCTGAATAGAAAGGCAGGTACACCAGATGTTTTAAGTATGTGGCTGATTTGCTTTCAGAACCGGTACTCTCTGGAAGCTGGAAGAGGACAGAGTATGCAAAGAAATGAGTGATGTGCCCACAGAAGACAGATTTAAAAGGTTATTAAAAGCCCATTTGTTCAGACTGGCTTTTAATTTGTAAACTCCTTACTGCTGATGTGTTTGTTACATTATATACATCATTATTACAAGTATTTTAAAAGCTTCAATTTGCTTTCACAAATTGCTTCATAAATATGATAAAAAATAATGATGTGTAATGAAGAGTGAGAGAAGGCGCTTCCAGACAACTACATCTACATTACTGTTAGAGCAGCAATGAATTATTTGGGTTGGCAGCTTATCCGAATGATCTTTTAGTGTATCATTTGATGCAGCTGATCCTGTAATATGTGAATTTAGCACAGTAACAAATGCTTTATGCCATGTTCCAGCTGTCATTCTACAAACTTGCCTCTTTCTCTCTCCTCCACCTATTTCTCTTCAGGTGATTTACCCCAAATCTTTTAGTGGCTATTCTTCCCACTTAACTGCTCATGTTTGCCTCACATTTATCACATAACTGTTGAATCTAAATTTTAAAACATATCTTTATAATTTCAGTCACAGAAACAGCCCTTTGTGTCACTTGATTTTAACTTGTCTTTCCCTTAGACAACTATGTTAGACACTACATTTATGCCCCTTACTATCACCTGTGACACTGGACACTGCAACCAAGCCCCCTTACTGTCCCTGGAACATCTGCTAGAGTAAAAGCATTTGTTGAAAAAGTATTTAACTTGAGTTCTCTCTTTTATTCAACTCCAGTCGAGGCCACTTCCTTGACTAAGCTACTAGCACCATAAAGGGCAAAGAGAAAACAATCGGTACAGTTATTAACTTCCTGTACCAAGTATATGTCCTGCTCATCAAATCTGCACATAATTAACATACAGTTGGAAGAAAATCACTTTCATCATTCTCTCATCTCTGCGTATTTCAAACTTTTGTTCCTGTAGTAAATGTCCCCTCTGGTAAACATAGGAAGTGAAACATACTAGCCTTTTCAAATGATTTCTTTCCAACTTACTGCCATACTATTATATGTAGCTCCAATTTCCCTTTTCAGAAGGATGAAAGCCCACAAGCGTGAATGTCAAAAGTTTGAACCAGAACATCAAAAACCCCAGAAGGCTAAACAAAGACCTTTACTGTTTGGGATCACAATGCAGTCTGGACAGTGGTTTTGCTCCTTTCATCACTGTAGTAAGATCTCAGAGGTTGCATATATAATTAGCAGAGGGTGTGTAAGGTACAGCTCCCCACATGGGGGTACAGGGTGGCTTTTTCCCCATGCAAAAAAGCAGGTGTGTTATGTTTTTTTTTTCAACTTTCCAGGTTTTTGAGGTTCCCGGCTTAGTCTTTAGATGTTCACTCTTGTGAGCTTTCATCCTTCTAAGGATGTGTAGTTCAAGCAGTTGTGGCATTCACTGTAGACTTGTATATAGATCATATCCATCTGATAGGTACTTATCGCATATGTACCACTGCTATAACACCATTCTAGTGTGCTGTTACGTCTGCTATAGTAATTACTGGAACTCACTCCCTAATCTCCTTAGTAAGTGGAATTCTGACCTATGAGAAGGGCCAAATAACCAATAAATTACAATTTAACACAAGCAGAATATGACACAGAAGGCGTGCGTGTATATGTTGCTGACCATGAAGGAACTTTGTAGAGCTCACACATCTGTTCTTGTGTTGTGGGCAGTCACCATGACAGCACACATGCTTCCAACTGTTTTTGTATTGTGGGCAGTCACCATGACAACACTACTGATACTTTTGATGTCAATGAGTTGAATACAAGCATATGCCATGCTTGTGACAAATATACCTTGAAGACGAACAAATTTTGCAGCTGCCCCTTCTCCCAAATGAGATGAGGAGACGTCATCCAGACACAACTAGAAAAAAAGAGAAGTTTGAAGTGGATTGCAAGGAGGGGATCACTGCTGCTGTATCATAGGAAACAAATTTTAGAAATACCCCAAGAGTGTAGCTTCTGAAATAATTGCTCAGATATAGAAGAGACCCACATGCTCCTTGCATATTCTGAAGAAAAAAAAATTAGTATACAATAACTTAGTAAAAACAATTAACTCACAGTTGCCCAGCAAACAATT
Organism: Protopterus annectens; assembly: GCF_019279795.1. NCBI lineage: Eukaryota > Metazoa > Chordata > Ceratodontiformes > Protopteridae > Protopterus > Protopterus annectens. The sequence continues at coordinate 754,091,320 of NC_056748.1, forward strand.
TCACAACAGAATCAGAATACATTTAAAATATGAAAAAAAGGAGGCATTGAGGTACCATAAGTAACATTACCATTTACTTACCTGTTCTTTAACGTGATTGCTGAAAAGGTTTGTGATACCCATTGCTTTCTTGAAACACAAATGTTCATTGAAAAACAGTATACAGACATTTTCACTCTTAAAACTAATTGGCCTAGAAAAGTATGGTAGAGATAAGGAAAAGTATACACTTCTTGGCAAATTCAAAAACTTGCCCTTTTGACACCTTTCATCTTAATGACATACACAGGCAATATTGCATCAAAATCCAAAGGGATTATGCATGCCAGAGTTTGTGGTCTCAGGAATATGCTTTGCCAAAAAGTATCCCATTTACTAAAATTTAATCTTTTGTGTTCTACTAAACCAAGACAGAAATCCAGTGAATAAACATGTCCCTTTATTTTAGGCTTATTGTGGTTCACGTGTTGCCTTGCTAAAATGTAAATACTGCACAATGCAAAAGTTTGTCAGTGTGCAAACATCCACATTAATTCAGTCACAAACTTTGCATAGGTGAATCAAATTATGCTTAAACATGCATTACAATAATGCATGTATATAACTGTTGAAATAGTTATTCATCTAGAAGTCAGTATTTGAATATTACTGACAATTCTAAGTTGTGCCTTTCGATTTTCAAAGTCTGAAAGGCATATTAGTACAGTGTTGTAGCAAAACAAAGTTTGCTCCTTCCACTACTTTCCATTAAAAGTAGATGGAATTCTTTGAATTGACCTGCACATGCAGTGGGTATCCTGCAGCACCCAAGTGTAATAACAGATAGGGGGTGAGATCTCTGCACACACTGTTGGCTGGGAATATATCTGAGATTATAATTTTCACTTTCTAAGTGATCTTGTAGAGTTTCACTACTCAGGAAGTGGTGCTACAGTGTGCTTTGCAGATACATTGTTTATCAACCCCTATATGTTGCACATTAACAGGCATCCCTTTCTATTGACACAATGCAGTCCACAAATATCAGGTAGAGCCTTACTGACTGGAGCCAGAAGCATGGCCTTAAACTGAATGTCAAGAAATGCATCATTATCCCCTTTGAGGAAAATGTTCACCACTAATTATCACATTAATAACAATGTACTAAGCATGCAATCAGTTGTGAGGTACTTGGGCACCCAGGTTGATAGCAACCTGACTTTTGACCACCATGTTGCCTCCATTGTACAGGCGGCTTTCTACATGGCCCACCTCATAAGCAAGAGTATTTCATCCAGGAATAAGACCACCATAACATCCCTGTACTCCTCCCTTATCAGACCCATTATCAAGTACAATATGAGCTTTGGAATTTACCTTGCCAAACACATGCAGCAGCTGGAGAGACCACAGAGGTTCCTTAACAGGAAAATCCAGGGTCTCAAATACTTATCCTATAATGATAGACTAAAAGCCTTATCCCTCTACTCAAGTCTCATACAGACTGCTCAGAGGTGACCTGTGTCTGGCATACAAGGCCATCTCAGACCCAGCCTTGATGGAGTTGCTGCACATCCGTAAGTCAAACTCCACTCACTCAGCATGCATGCAAGGCCTCAACCTGGCTTGTGATATATTAATAGAACTTGTTGGCAGGATAGATTTGTGTTCCAAAGACTCCATCTGTAGAATAGATTCCCTCTCCAAGTCAAGCAGAGTACCTCTTTAAGAGGAACCTGGATGACTGGATGGGAAACAGAAGATACACCCCTGGGATCCCACCTGTGTCCCTGCTGGACAGGAGGAACAGGTGCTGACTTTGTGGGAATATGGGGGAAATTCTTGGTTAGACTTATAAGGGCCTCTGGGCCAATATCCTAGTATCATCCTATGAACCTATTGTCATTTATGTGCAATCTACAGCACCAGAACTTCAGGGAAGGAGTGATGTCACAGAAGTCACTCATGCTGATGGTTCTCTCCTTGTGGGAGAAGCAGAAGTAATACTGAGAAAGGTACTGAGTATTCTGCAAGCTAACTGACACATATGGTATGTACAATAGGTTGCCCATTTGTTTCTAGAAGATCCCTATAGCTAGCAGAATTACTACCCACACCTTACTGTACAGTACCATAAAGTCCATACATTCCTATTCATTTTTGTTGACAATACATTCTCACCCAAGGCCATATAATATTTTTGTTCACTTGGCATGGTCTGTCAGCTACTAGTTATTTTACCAGTGGTAGATGATACACAGCCAGTGTTATTGGCATTCTTGTTGCCTGTTCAAGTTATGCTAACAAAGGGGAGGTAGCAGTATTTTCTTGAAAAGTGCTGCTGCATGAAAGGTACTGCTATGCATAGGATCTTTGCTTGCTGCATTGTTTGTCTGCTTTTTGCTATTATTGTGGCAAAACAAATTGCATAGCCCATGTATCATGGCCTGCTTTCAGAGGGGCTTATTTGCTTTTTATTGTCTATTCAGACTGCATGCCTTCATTTGTAGTAATTACATGGCCATTTGTGTATTCACTTATTCCCATACTACATATTTCCTTACAATGTAGTGTTAGCCGATAGCATGGCTCACAGCAAGTCTTAAGTAGCCCCTTTCCATTCAAGTGTATGCAGCATGTTAGGCAAATTGACTACAAGAACCGGACTCAGATGGTGAATTCATAACATTGTTACTACAGAGACATACTTCTCAACTGTCCAGATGTGTCATATTTTTTGGTCTGGTCCTCAAAATTTGTGGTTCTGACAAATTACTGAGGTTTTACATTGCTAAATATCGACATACATTTGAGTTTTAGACTTCATATCCTTCAGAAAATGCATGCTAACACAAACTATGTTATTCCAGCAGTGTCTTAATTTTATATAAGAGCAATATTTAAATCTCCCCCCCCCCCCAAAGTTATTTTTTAGGCTTTATCCAGCTGTATTGTTCTAAGATGTTGAGAAGTAATGCATACAGCCATTCTTTGCTTCCAATGACCCAAAACTCAGTACATTTCCAATAAGAGTGCAGGTGGTATAGTTTACTGCATGACATTCACAAGGGTTCCCCCCAAAAAAGAAGAGTTTCAAATGTTTACTAAGGAAATTTGCAAAGAGCATACTTTAGGCAACAGTCTGATGAACTCCATTATATGGAATACGTATGGAACAAATGGTGGGAATTTGTATGACAGTGACAGTTATTGCTGCTACTTACTTTCCTTCCATTGTGCATGTCCCAATATCTAGTTTTTCAATGAGCGTATGGAAAAATATTTAATGCCTTCTTGCTAAAATGATGCAGAAAATTAGTCCTCACTACTTTTCTGTAGAAAGACATGGGAATGTTATATATCTGTGTTAAGAGGGGAGCCTTATAGCTTATCAGTGGGAGTGGTAAGCTCTAGGTAGCCTATCTACAACAAGAGGAATGGTTTCTGGCCCAGAAATTGTAGTTTATTGGTCATTTGGGCAGTTTTTCCATCTCTCAACTTTTCTGGTTTAAAAGCTTGCGTTTGCTCTTGTTTCCCACCTTTCCTGTAAGTAGTCTAGTCCAGATACAGACTTGCTGTATCAAGGACTGTTGTAAGCTGAGTAGTGCTAAAGTCTGCTCTTCAATTTTTCCCTTAGATATACTAGCTCTCTCCTCTTCTGCACACTAGCTTATTAGTCTAGCACTTTATCAGACTTCTTGTAGCAATTATAGTAGCACACAAAAGTGTTACCAGCACTAAATGTTCTACAAGGAAACAGATCCAGTACTTACCAATGCTCACCCCTCCAGGCACGTCAGTTCCCTGTGCTTTCTCCTATTAACCTAGTGAACTTGGGCATCCTGAGGCAATGTAGCAACTACCTCATGTACACCGACAACCCCCTCCTCTTACCTCTCACTCAGACATGCAAGAGATGCACTTATATATATATCCAAACTGGAAGCCAGGCACTCTCCAGCCAAGACCAGAATAGCTGGTCAAGAGAAGGTAAACACTTGCACCACACCACGTGGAACACATAGCCCTCCAAAAACACACACTGGCACTGCCTTCACATAATACAAACCACATACCCACCTTTGCAGAGGCTCTCAATAAAAATCTACCCAAGCAGCAGAGACCTCCAAGTCAGAAATGCACTCTACCACCACAACGCTAATCATGAGAAACTCTCCCAGTGTGCCACTCAACCAAAGCTTCTAAGGCAAAACAGCAGTAACAGTCAGCTGCCTGTCAGGTGCCAGGATCCTAATACACACTCAAGTCCCTCAACAACAGGTACAAATATGACTGTCATTGTACATGTGGGTGTGAATGACCCAAGACGTACCTCCCTGAACTACATGGAGAGACATGGAGCTCTTGGATTATGTAGCCAAGGCAGGTATAACCATAGCCCTGAGCAGCATTCTACCATCATCCAGAATGATACCACAGTACAAGCAGAAAATGAGTGATTTCAATAATTGGCTAAGTTTCTGGTGTCATTCTAAGGGGATCCAGTATCTGTCTGCCTGGGATGACATGACTGACAGACCTCGATGCTTTACCAGAGATGGCCTGCATCTGTCACCCCTGGGCTTCCAGATACTGGCCAAGGCTCTTGCCACCTCTACAGTGCCATTTTTAGGTGGTATTCCAAAGACCAAATTACCACTGTAGCAGCTACAAACAAATGCAATCTGAGGGTCATGCTGCTCAATGTTAGAAGTCTAAATCTCAAAATGCACTCGCTCAAAGCAATCCTTAAAATGGAGAACATTGACATTTGTGCTGTAACAGAGACCAGGTTCAAGGAAGCAGAAAGCACCCCTGCACTACCAGGCTATAACTCATTCCACACCTTTTGGCCCCAGAACTTGGACCAGAGCTCCAAAGGCGGTGGTGTTTCCATATTCATAAAGGATGCACACACCTCCAGACTGGTAGCCCAACATAATGCATCAGAAATACTTCAGGTACAACATTGGGATAAGACGGGGATTCAGGTCGTAGCCTGCTATAGGACCCCAACCATGTTGCAAGACTCGCACTCCATGTTGCTAAGCACCCTGGAGAATATTAGGGTCCAACCTAATAATCTCTTACTAGGTGACTTCAACTACCCCTCCATTAACTGGGAAAACTACTCATGTACCAATACACTTGCCCAACATTTCTGGAGTTCATTAATTCCAATGCTCTGGACCACCTCGTTCTTACCCCCACTAGAGGTAGCAACATTGTTGACGTGGTCATTACTAACATGGGCAACCTTTGCTCTACACCAATAGTCAGCTCCTCCTGGTTAGATCAGACCACAGACTAATCACCTTTGAAATCCCCACCCCCAAAGGTAACCACTATCAAAAGCTTCTCCAAAGCTAATTTTGGGCTCCTAAAAAAACAGAGGTGGCCAACTTCATGGCACCCATGCAAATGGAGAATAGCTGTGTGACCGCCGAATCATGCACCAATGCCCTGTACAAACACGTACACAAATGCATGGATCTTGCCATGCTCAATAGAGCCAAGACACTCTCCTCCAAAAAAGGAAGCCAATCTGGTGGTCCCCTGCCATAAACCAACTCTACAACAGGAGGAGGAAACTGATGCAGAATAAAGTGAAGTCCCAAGACTGGAAAAATTCCCTTATCAGCTTCAACAAAAAGTGGAGATCCCTCATCAAATCTTCTAAAGCTAGCTATGAAAACATTGCAGCAGATAGTAAAGACAACAATTCCTTCTATAGTTTAAAGCATTCTCCATGGCAATACTCAGATTTGCTCTGAGCTACTGCACAATGGTACCTCCTATACTGAGCCAACAGATATTGCTAGTATACTGGCTGACCGATTCAGTGCCAACTTTACCACCTCCCCCAAAGGACCAGTCAATACCAGTAGATTGCCAGGTGCCCAGTATTACTGCTGCACATGTTAAAACAGCACTGTTGAAGGCCAAGAATACAGCTTCTGTGGGACCTGACAATATCCCTGGCTGTGTTCTACATGAACTAGAGAGTGAACTGGCACCTCACCTGTGTGCCCTGTTCAATCACAAACTCATCTCAGGCTTTGTCCCTACTGAATGGTGCAGTCATCTCTCTCCACAAAGGAGGAGAGACTACAAACCCTGGGAAGTATCACCCCATTAGCCTGAGTCTGATATGGAACACATCATCATGGACCTAATAAACAAAGATAGAGAATCTCCAAATTCTGGAACCCACACAGTTTGGTTTTGTGAAAGGGAGATCATGCCTGCTCAACTTGTTCGACTTCGAGTCAATCACCAGAGCTGTAGATGAAGGCAAGGTGGTTCATACAGCCTACCTTGGTCTGGCCAAGGCTTTTGATACCATTCCCAACTCAGAAATCATAGAAAAACTTACTAAGCTAGGCATCAACCCCTATATCACTAGGTGGGTTGCAAACTGGCTAATAGATTGTGTGAAAGTATCTGCCGACTAATCACAAGTGAAGTCCCACAGGATTTGGTCCTGGGTCCACTACTGTTTGATATCTACTTCTCTAAAATCCAGGCCAACATGAAGGGACTCTGGCTGACAAAGTTCACAGATGATTGCAAATTGGGAGCTATTAACTCCCCAAGTGATGTCGACATCCCTTAACTCCCCAAGTGATGTCGACATCCTACAGAATGGCCTCACTGAGGCCAATGACTGGTGTCAAAACCATGGCCTTAAACTCCATGCACACCATGGCCTTAAACTCCATGCCAAAAAATGTGTAGTCATCCCCTTTGGGGAAAACCCAGTTCCCATGAATTACCACACTGATGGTAGTCCACTGAACACAGAAGTTTTAAGAGATCTGGGAACACAGGTTGACAGCAACCTCCCTTTTGATCACCACATTACCACTATAGTCAGAAAGTCTGATGTGGCACATCTCATTACTAAGGGTTTTGCATCCAGGAAGAGGTCAGTCTCTCTCTACTCTTCCCGCTTTAAGCCAGAGTACAATGCCCCATTTGGCATGTACCTCTCTAGGCACCTACAACTGGAGAGGCTACAAAATTACCTCACAATGAGGATCCTAGGCATTAAACACTTGTCCTATATTCTCAGTCTCATATCGCCTACTTAGAGGCAATTTCTGCTTGACTTACAAAGCCATGTCCAACCCAGCTCTGTTAGAAGTACTACATCTAAAGAAATCCCAATCCCTCTACACCACACACTCCAGAGATGTCAACCTCATTACCACATTTAACAGAACATGCTGGAGGGACAGGTTCATAACCCAGAGACTGCCCATGCCATGAATAGACTTCTCATACATGTCAAGCAGAGCACCTCACTGACACTCTAAGAGAAATCTTGATGAGTGGATGGGAAACAGAAAATTCACCCCAGGGATAACTCCAGTGGCTGGGAGCTAAGGTCAGGTGGCACTATGCCAGGGTAATCCTATGGCTAGGCTTGTAAAGGCCCCAGGGGCATTAGCCTAGTACACACCTATGAATACATCTGTAAACTTATGCAGGCTGCAGAATTTAGAAGTGTTCAGGCTTGGCATCAAGTTAAGCAAAGCTTTGTAAGTGGTGACAATGAGAATTAGGATAGATAATTTTGTATTTTTTCTGGGCCTGATTTAGCATGATTGTCTTGATGTGGCTATTTTGATCAAAAAGTAGCATTTGTTCCCCAGATACCTAGTCCATCTTATTTCTTCATTGTGACAAATTCCGGTAACTATCCCTCCAAAAAAAAGAATGCAAATACAATTAAAGCATAACATCTGCATTGTGATAGCAAACAAAAAAAACACCACTATCAGAAATGTATTGATGTACACAATCCTTTTGAAGATTAAACTGCAAGTCTATCTAACTGATTTCCAGAATGGAAAGACTTCTTTCAATGTGCAGTTTAAACAGTTTTAAAAAGTGAACATAAGACAGGCTTCAATAAATCACTTCATACAATAACCTATTTTATGCACTATGGCATCAACTTTTCCTAATACCACTTGAATCAGAGGGACTGAGCTAGAGGGGGAGCATACCTCTCAACCTCAGATATTAAAAATAGGAATAGAGGTCCTTGAAAAGTAGGTACATCCAGGAAAAATTATGAACATCTAATTACAATAAAATTTGAATACTAAATAGTACAACATTCTTTCCTGCTTCCAGTAGCAATGTGACTATTCACAAACAGATGTTAAAAACCATGCCATAAAGCACATTATACGATAATCAGTATTAAAATCTTTAGACATTAACTGCACTGCAAAAATTCTACCATACAAGGCAATTTATTTTGCTTCCAAAAAGGAAGCATGCAAGATGTGCTAACTCTTTCTTTAAAGAATCGATTCCACTAATATGGTCATGTAGTGCTTTTTTTTCTTTGTAATAAAGACAACTTATAAGGGGTAATTCAGAAAGTTGTGTGACTGGGATAAATAAAGCCTGAAAATGGGGCATACCTCCAAAAATAGGAATGTGTGCTGTGGTAAATCAGGCCTAAAAAATAGGGGCAGCTAAGAGGGAGGCAGGGAATTCCATGTAAATTATGATGCTACTGAATGCTACAGAAGCCATTTCTGATTTTCAGTTTTTTGGTATTTATGGTATGATGTATATAAGTGTGCACCGTTCACCATCCCACTGACAAATATGCTAATGAATACTAAATTATTTTAACCTTTCGCCAACCCACCATGTCCACATTACAATGCACGATATCTACATCAGCTAATGTGGCTGTTTTATTAGCCTTTAGTTTCCTCTTGTTCAGAGTTTACAACATGTTGCATCTGCCATTTAATGTGGTGATATAATGGCCTGTGCCAGTCATCCAGTATTATATTCATAAACTGGACAGAATTTTTTTTTTATTCTCTTTTACTGAGGAGAAACAGAGAAACTCTTGATTATCTCTGTGGAATTTGTTTGAGTTGTCTACCTATGCCATACTGTGACAGTTTTCCTCTACATAAAAGGATGGCATATGCAATTACAGTTATTGCAGGTATTGACAAGTCAAGTCAATTTCATTTCCAGGCAAATTTTCCTTAGCTATAAACAACTTATTGCAATCATGGAGGGAGGAAAAAAAGCCATATAACACAGTGCAGATGAAATGGCTTGCAAACAGTATATCCTTTATACCTGTAAGCTCTAACCAGCCAGGTCTACATGTGTATATACATGCAGACTTCAGAATCAGGAAAGCAAAGTGTGCAGCTTAAAGAAGTCTAGTGATAGGTGGGGAATAGCCTAACATGAAATGGGACACACTGACTAAGGAAAATTGAAGATTTAGTTAACGGCAATTATCTTTTAATTTTCTCTGTCTACTGAATTCCATTAGGAAACGCATGCTAGTGGGCGGTGGTGTTTAGCAAAGTAATTCATTAGACTGCATTACTAGCTAACTATGAATGTTCTCTGATTAAAAAACATTGGAAGGTAGCACATGTATAAGCATCTGCAGGACTGCATGGATAAGGCAATCCCAAGCAAAACAAAGACTCTTTGTACCCAGTCTGGTGGACCCCAGCCATAAACAAACTCTACAACTCACTATAAGTAAAAACTAAGAGCTCTCATAAAATCATCCAAAGCAAATTTCTAAAGACTCAAGACAATCATAAGGCCTTCTTTAGCTATGTTAGAAAGAAACTCCCAGATATGCTCAGAACTAGTTCAAAATGATGTGAAGATTACTGATCCTACAGACATTGCCAACATACTGGCTGACAGGTTCAGTGCAAACTTCTCACCCCCCCCCCCCCCCCAAAGAGAGATATCTATACCAAATGATTTCAGGCCCCCCAAACATCTCCAGCCCCCAGTGAGAACTGCTCTCCAAAGCAAAAACACAGCATCCATGGGACCTGATGGTGTCCCCGCTGTGTGCTCTCAATGAGGAATTAAACCCACAGGTAGGACAGCTGTTTAATCCAAGTCTTACCTCTGGACTGCAACTGTGGTCCCACTTCACAAAGGCGGTATCCACCGACCCTATGTAATACCCATTAGCTTGACAAGCCTTATCTGCAAAGCCATGGAGAGGATCATAATGGACCTCAAAGACATTGGGAATTTGCAGACTTTGGATCCAACCCAGTTTGGCTTTGTCAAAGGCAGATCATGCCTTTTAAACTTGATTGACTTTTTCAAACAGTCACCAAAGCCATTGATGAGGAAAGGCAGTCCATACAGCCTACCTCGATCTGGCTAAGGCCTTCGATACAATACCCCACTCGGGTATCATTGAAAAACTCATCAGCTTAAATGTTAACCCATACATCACAAGATGGGTTGCAAACTGGCTGAGTGACAGAACCCACAGGGTCAGAGTTGCTGGCGCCATGTCAGACTCAAAGCCTGTCACAAGTGGTGTCCCACAGGGCTCAGTCCTGGGGCCCACTCTGTTTGGCATCTACTTACTTTTACAAGTACACACAGGAGGTTATTGGTTACAAAGTTTGCAGATGACTGCAAACTGCAAACTATGGCCACAAAAACATCACACACACACACATCCTTCAGAAATAACTGGTGCCAGAGCCACCTAAAGTTAAATGCCAAAAAATGCATAGTCATACCCTTCGGGAAAAACAAGGTTACCCCTAGCTACAAAATAGGAGGCAATCCACTGAGCACAGAAGTTATCAGGGACCTGGGGACCCAGGTTGATAGTAGTCTTGTCATTCGACACCCATGTAGCTAAAGTAGTTAGGAAGACCTTCTACATTGCCCACCTTATCATGAAGGGATTCTCATCTAGATCAAGGGAGGTTATAGTCTCCCTTTACTCATCACTCATCAGACCAATGATTGAGTACAATGCCCCATTTGGAATGTATCTGACCCGACACTTGCAGCAGCTGGAGAAGTTCCTCACCAAAAGGATAAAGGGTCTCAAAGAACTCCAGCTCTATTCAGGCCATGTCAAACCCAGATTTGATGAATATGCTTCAAAATCTAGATCCATCAGGATAGATTCATCACCATGTGAGGCAGAGCAAATAATGGGTATAGTTAATGCCCCCGGCAGATAGCCTAGTATGAACCTATGAACCTATGTGCTGGCTATATACAATACAATTACATTCAAAATGTGTGGATATATATATATATATATATATATATATATATATATATATATATATATATATATATATATATATATATATATATATATGTATGATATACTCTGTGTTGTTGTAGGGGTAACACGAGTTAAACCAAAAGCAGCACAATAGCTTACTTGTTCACCGTGTAGGAGTACCACTCAAAAGTAGAATCTTCTGAAGATGCTATCAGACTGAATACTACGTACAACAATAACACAATACAAAAATAGTACATTAACTGCAAAGCTACAATACATTTGTGGAATCCTTGCTACCAAGCCTAACAGTTTTGAATGAAAAGCTTAGCTGTACAGACTCATCTAGTGGAAAATTAGAATCTCACAGTCTATAGTACAAAACTGACATACATCTTAAATACTTACCCCAAGAGCAAATGTCTTACTTTTCACTACCATGAGTAGTCACATGTCTGGTCAGCATATCAAAATCTTAGGCCCTTCCAGGCACCATACATATAGATGTCTAATCCTCAAAACTGAATTGCCCATAGGAATAAAAGCATGTACATCCAGAAAGGGGAGAAAGAACAACCCCTTGGCAAGAGAGCAAGAAGGGGGAGGGATGGAATACTGCAACAATGAAAAGTAGGACATTTGTCATAAGTTATATAAATCTGCACTATTCTCATCACTTTTGCAGTATTCCTTACTAAAAGGAGTACAAAAGCTACTGAAAAGGCTAGGAGGAAGCAACTGGAAGTCACACACTCTCCAGCCAACACTGGAATAAATTGGAAGCCATGCACTCTCTCAGCCAACACTGGAATAAATTGGAAGCCATGCACTCTCTAGTGGAATAGCTGGTCAAGAGAAGGTAAACAGTTGCACCAACACTGCCTTCACATAAAACACATCCACCTAAGGAGGTTCTCAATAAAAATCTACCCAAGCAGCAGAGACCTCCAAGGCAGAAACACTACCACCACAGCACTAATCATGAGACACAACTCTCCTAAACAGTGTACCACTCAACCAAAGCCCCCAAGGCAAAAAAGCATGCCCAACACACTAGCCATAGGTAACTCGATAGTGAGGCACACCAATGTCCCACTCACTACGTTGAATAAGGAGAAAGTAACAGCTGCCTGTCAGATGCCAGGATCCACCACATAACACACACTCAGGTCCCTAAACAGGTACAAATATGACTGTCATTGTACATGTGGGTGTGAATGACTTGCGATGTACCTCCCTGGACTACATGGAGACATGGAGGAGCTCTCGGAATATGTAGCCCAGGCGGGTATGACACTAGGCCTGCGCAGCATCCTACCATCACCCAGAATGATACCACAGTACAAGCAGAAAATGATCTATTTCAACAATTGGCTAAGTTTCTGGTGTCATTTTAAGGGGATCCAGTATTTGTCTGCCCGGGATGACATGACAGACAGACCTCAATGCTTTGTCAGAGATGGCCTGCATCTGTCACCCCTGCTCTTCCAGATACTGGCCAAGGCTCTTGCCACCCCTATAGTGCCTTTTTAGGTGGTGTTCTAAAGAGAACATTACCACCGTAGCAGCTACAAACAAATGCATTCTGAGGGTCATGCTGCTCAAAGCTATAAGTCTAAGTCTCAAAATTCACTTGCTCTAAGCACTATTTAAAATGGAAAACATTGACACTTGTGCTGTAACAGAGACTTGGTTCAAGGCAGCACTACCAGGCTATAACTCATTCCACACCTTTTCAGCCCCAGAACTTTGACCGAAGCTCCAAAGGAGGTGGTGTTTCCATATTCGTAAAGTATGCACACACCTCCAGACTGGTGGGACCAACATAACGCATCAGAGATACTTCAGGTGCAGCTACCACTGCTTAAGACTGTCATTCAGGACATAGCCTTCTATAGGTCCCAAACCATGTCCAAGACTCGCACTCTACATTCCTAAGCACCCTGGAGAATATTAGGATCCAACCTAACTCTTACTAGGTGACTTAAACTACCCCTCCACTAACGGGGTAAACTACTCATGTACCAATACACTTGCCCAGCATGGCCTGGAGTTCATTAATTCCAATGCCCTTGACCAGCTCATTCTTACCCCCACTAGAGATAACATCCTTGACCTGGTCATTACTAACATGAGCGACTGTTGCTCTACACCAGTAGTCCATTCCTCCCTGGTTAGATCCAACCACAAACTAATCACCTTAGAAATCCACATCCCCCACAAGAGTAACCATCATGAAAAACTTCTCCAAAGCTAACTTTGGGATCCTAAAAACAGGGGTGGATAGCTTCATGCAACTATTCTCCATTTGCATGGGTGCCAAGACTGTAGAATCATACACCACTGTACGAAAGCAAACAAATGCATGGATATCACCATACCCAGTAGAACCCAAAAGGCTCTCCTCCAAAAAAAGGAAGCCAATCTGTTGGTCCCCTGCTATAAACAAATGTTACAACAGAATTAGGAAACTGATGTGGAATAAGGTGAAGTCCCAAGACTGGAAAAACTCCCTTATCAGCCTCAACAAAAAGTTGATTCCTCATCAAATCCTGTAAAGCTAACTATGAAAACAAAGATAACCACAAGGCCTTCTATAGTTACGTAGAAAATCTCCATGGCAATACCAAGATTGAGCTACTGCACAATGGTACCTCCTATACCAAGCCAACAGATTCAGTGCCAACTTTACCCTTCCCCTCAAAGGGCCAATCACAATACCAGATTGTCAGGCACCCAGTATTACTGCTGAACAGTTTAAAACAGCACTGTCGAAGGCCAAGAATACGACTCCTATAGGAGCAGACAATATCCCTGGTTGTGTTCTACATGAACTATCACCTCACCGGTGTGAGGTGTTCACAGCCTTACCTCATGCTTTATTGCTAACAAATGGTGCACTGCAATGGTCATCCCTCTCCACAAAGGAGGAGCGACTACAGACACTGGTAACTATCACCCCATTAGCCTGATATGCAAAGCTATGAACCTAACAAGGATAAAGGGAATCTCCAAACTCAATCCCGCAGCATTTGGTTTTGTGAAGGGTAGATCATGCCTGGTCAACTTCAACTTCTTTGATTCAGTCAAAGTTGTGGATGAAGGCAAGGTGGTTCTTACAGCCTGCCTTGATCTGGCCAAGGCTTTTGGCACTATTCCCCACTCAGGAATCATAGAAAAACTCACTAAACTTGGCATTAACCCCCTATATCACTAGGTGGGTTGCAAACTGGCTCACAGAAAGAACCCACAGTGTGAAAGTAGCTGACTCCAAGTCAGACTGCCGACTAGTCAAGAGTGGAGTCCCCGCATGGTTCTGTCCTGGGTCCTCTTTGGTTATCTACTACTTGTCTGAAGTCCAGGCCAGCACAAAAGGACTGGCTGACAGTTTGGAAACTATTGCAAGTTGGGAGCCATTATTAACTCCCAAGTGATGCTGACATCCTGCAGAATGGCCTCACTGAGACCAACTGGTGAGGAACCATGGCCTTCTCAATACCAAAAAATGTGTCATGATCGCCTTTGGGAAAGGCCCGTTTCCCATGAATTACCACAGTGATGTTAGCCCACTGAACACAGAAGGCATTAAGAGATCTGGGAACACAGGCTGACAGCAACCTCTCTTTTGATCACCACATTGCCACTGTGGTCAGAAAGTCCTTCTACATGGCACATCTCATTACTAAAGGTTTTGCATCCAGGAAGAGGGAGGTCATTGTCTCCCTCTACTCTTCCCTCATTAGGCCAATAGAGTACAATGCCCCCATTTGGCATGTACCTCACTAGACACCTGCAACTGGAGAGGCCACAAAAGTACCTAATAAAGAGGATCCTAGGCCTTTAATACTTGTCCTATGTGGACAGACTCAAACTCCAACTATTCTGTGTATCATATCACCTACTTAGAAGTGATCTTTGCTTGACTTACAAAGCCATGTCTAACCCAGCTGTGTTAGAAATGCTACATCTAAAGAAATCCCAGTCCCTCCACACCACATGCTCCAGAGACCTCAACCTCATTACCACATTTAACAGAACGTGCTGGAAGGACAGGTTCATAACCCAGAGACTGCCTTTGCTATTGAGCAGACTTCCCATACATGTCAAGCAGAGAACCTCACTGACCTTCAAGAGGAAATATTGATGAGTGGATGGGAAACAAAAAATTCCCCCAGGGATAACTCCAGTGGCTCAACTTGAGGCACCGGGAGCTATGGTCAGGTAACACTACGCCAGGTTAAATCCTATGGCTAGGCTTGTAAAGGCTCCAGGGCCATTAGCCTAGCACACACCTATGAAAAAACATCCAAAAACCCAAAGGTCAGACCTGCCCAAAGACACTTCATCTAACTTGAGTTTAGTAATATACTATAGACCAAGTAGCATCTTCCAAAATAGATCCACCATTCATGCCCTTGGGGGGGGGGGCACCACAAGAGGCTCTGCCCTGAGAGAATGAACACAGAAGAAATTGCTTTTGAAATTCTAAAGGAGATGGTTTGCTTGGAAACAGCCAAACTCAACCTCTTGCCATGAAAAGAAACAAACAGCTGCACAGATTTTCTAACATTTTTAGTTGTATCCAGATATCTGAGGTGCCTATGCAAATCTAAATTATGAAGATTCCTCTCACCAGAATTCTGAAGTGAAAAGGGGGGGGGTTAAAATGGACTGATTAAGGACAAGTCATTGCCTTCCAATGTCAGAACTGCAAAGTAGAGTGACTTGCAGGTTCAAAAGAAGGCCAAGTCAATTTTTCCAGAACAAAATTTGTCCTAAGAAGGCAGAATGGGCTTTGAGACACCTTTTAGAATTTGTTTAACTTCAAACCTGGAGGAAAATAGCAGATTCAAGGGCAGATAAGCTGAAATGGCTGACAAATGAGCTTTAACAGATGAAGCCAGACCAGAATATAGAAACTCAAAGGTAAGGGTATTAGGAATACTGACTAAGAGGGTCCTGTTCATGCCAGGGATAAAATATTTTCTATTTCGCAACATAGAATTTCTTAGTACTGCGTTTTCTGGTCTACTGAAAAATCCAAAGCACATCCTTAGAAAACTGGTGAAATGCTGGCTGAGCAGACAAATGTGAATGAGATAGCCCTTGTGTCCTGTGCGAGGCAATCCATCCTATGAGACAACCTGTGATTGACATGGTCTGTCCCACATTATCTTGTGGGAGAACTTTGGCAGAATAGTCATTATCTTGTGTAAGAACTTGGGCAGAATAGTGGAATAAGCATAAAGAAACCTCTTTTCAAGAAGATGGCATCCAGAGTACTCAGCCTCCAGAAACTTGCCTGTTCAGAGACTAGGCAAACAAATGTTTTAGTACCCCACCAGATGATGTCCATTCAAGAGGATCTGCTCAGGTTGTCTGCCACAAGATTGTGCTTTGAGAGAATATAAACCACCTGAAGGGTCAGATAATGGTGGATAGCAAATTCCTAAACAAGAACAGCTAGTCTGCAAAGAAGGTATGACTGTGCCCCTTGTGTATCACATGTAGCATTGTATGTGTAAGCCCAGAGGGAATGTAAGGGTTGGAAAATCAAAAGCAGAGCCCTCATTTCATGAGTATGTGGTCCTCCAGTTTGAGACCCCATGCCCCAGACCCTGATATTGGAATCCCCTCATCCAGAGCATGAAAAGGTAAGCCTGTATTCAGAGACATCAGATACACCCAGTCCAAAAGGCAAGAGAGAAAACAATCATTCAAAAGGGTGTCAGTGAAGCCAGGTTGTCTTTAATCAAGTTTTCACCTGGAGCCTGGTGAAAGGAACCAAAGGAATGGCGGCATTTATGTACCACAGGGCATACAAAGTCTTTGCAGACACTAGAAGAAAAATTAAGGAGAACTTGGTGGAAAGAAAAGCCATCATAAGCAAGGCCAAATCCTACATCCCATGAAAACAAGATAACTGAAGGATTTTGAACAGATTAAGGGTGAATCCCACACTTTGCAGAAGCAGAGTAAAGCTGAGATTCTAAAGAAGCTACTGGGAAAAGGGCTTAAATGAGATCTTCATCTATACAGGGAAAATTCTGGATACCATAGAGTCTACAATAAGCTATGACTGGAGACAGACATTTGGTGAAGACTCTCAGAGCTATAGAAAGGCTAAATAGCAGAGGAAAAAACTGAAAGACGAACCATAAATAGTTCCTGAAGAGAGAGAGTGAATAGGAATGAAGATAAACATCCTTCAGGAGTAGTGAGACCAGATAGGCCTAAGGAAGAAGCAAGGAAAACAAACTGGAGAGAGAAAAGATTCTGAAAGAGGGAACTATAGGAAAAGTGCAGAGAAGGGAGAGATCCATAACTGACCTACCTTGTTATATTATGGAAAGAACCCAGGTACCCATGGTGATCTGCTGCCAACTGGAGAGAGGAATATGGCAGAGGGGCAAGGAAGATTATTAAATAGAAGCAGACTTGTCAGGAAGAGGACTTTTCATCTCCTAGAATCTTGAGTGGGTTTGTTCCAAAAAAAAAAAAAAAAAACTCTTGTCTACACAGATGGATTGATAATTCCTTTAAAAGTTGTTATAGGGGAAAAATCTGCAAGATCCTGCATAACCTTCCCTTTACCTTTCAAGGTTTTAAAAGCTCTGCAGCTGCAGAACTAAAGAGATTCAGGACGCCCAAGGGAGAATACTAACCTGGCTTATCATCAGGAAGAGATTGTAATCAAAGGACCTGCGTACAACAGAACCTGATGGAGCAGCCCCAGAAGACGCATTAGCAACATAGTAACTAAATTGACAGAATGGTGAGCCACTTGAGAAGCAGAAGTCTTGGCTTCAGAATCAGGCTTGTCAGTCAAACCACCAATTGTAGACAGAACAGCCAGCAGATACCTTGTCATATGGGTCTGGTAGTTGATGGTGCTAAACGCTAATGCCCTACAGTCCTCATCAGAAGGGATCATTTTAGGAAAGAAAGTATTCTTACTTTTGAGGCTTAGGTTTTAGTTGCAGAAGCCTGGGAAACAGCAGTTAAGTGCATCCAGGTCTTCAAAACACAGGAAGAACATATGCTTTTTTGGACCTCAGAAATTTGCAAACTCTCCCATTGAAAGGGCTCCATCAATTTTACAATGGTGTCATGAAAAGAAACCTCCTTCATAGGGTACTTGGAAGAGTATCTGCCCCTAAACCAAGAGTGGAATGGATAGAATAATGTGCTAGGGGATCCTTCCCCAGAAGCCACGTCCACATCAGAAGAGTCAGACTTATTAAACCAGGAATGGAAGAAAAGCACCAGTAACCCCCGAGGGAGCTTCAAGGTTACAAGGGTCTTAAAGAAACAAAGTGAAATCCTGCCACTCCATGAGGATCCTTGGCCACAAGAGATACAGGCTTGCACTTGCAACCTCAGCCCTAACAAACATATGCACTTCAAAGCCCTGCCTAAATTCAACAAGGGAACTAGGAAACAAAGTATCTGGGGAATCCTCCGAGGCATTTCTAAAATCAACATGACACTTTCTGCAGCAGACGTTCAGCCTCTATGGACATGCAAGACACCAATCCCATGTTAGCCTCCAAATGGAATTGGATGGTCCTTTGCTTTGTCTGGTACATTGGAGAGGTCCATCTGATACATTGGAGAGGTCCAGAGGCTGCACAGCCAAGTCACTAAATGGATCAACTTATGAGACAGCGGAATGCCGGGGGGATGGTTTAGAAACCATGGCTCCCTCAGCAAGTAACTTCAGACTTTGCTTCTCTAGGTAAACAAAAGGGAGGACAAATCACTACAAAGGGTCTTGGGTACAAAAGCCTGCATTTTGGCCAAAAAGGCACTTGTCATATGTCTATTTTTATGGGAAATCTGCCTCACATTTCCCCTTTCAGGATGACATGTAAAATACATCAACCAAAAAATGAAGTTCCCAAACATGATCTTTTAGCAAAAGGTTCAGTAGCTGGAACTGAACAAATGCCATAAACCATAAAGTCAAGACCATATGGCAAAAAATTTGATTATGCATCCATACATCACTTCTGTACCTTATCTCCTGGACATACATCTGATATGCTGGCTGGATGTACAACTATCCTCAGTAGGATATCCCTTTAGTAAGGAATGCTGCAATGATAAGTCCTAGATAAGCTCTTTTGCAGAGACCTAGAGCCTCTTGTGTATAATTATGTGGAATCTCCTTGCTAAAGCAAGCCAAAAATGCTGAATGATGAGAAATGTATAAAAGTGTTGCCACTAATATTAGAATTGTAGTGCAAGTAGAGGATATTAACTGAATCTGGTATGCAGAACAGGATGGCTGCCAACACACAACTTAAAACAGATTACATTTACAAGGTGCTATAAAGGATTAGTATGATACTGTATTAGTCAAAATAAAGGAACCCATAAGGCTGCATTGCCAGCATTTCATGCATTACCACCACTGAAAGTTCTTGGCCATTTTACTTTAAATAGCCCAGACATGTTCTCTAAAAAGTCACATATGACAAGTGGATGAACACACTTATTTCTGATGTGGAAGGATATATATATATATATATATATATATATATATATATATATATATATATATATATATATATATATATATATATATATATATATATATATATATATATATATATATATATATATATATATATATATATATATATATATATATATATATATATATATATAGCTACATACCAAGGTACCTCAGATATTCATGCATTTCAAAATCTTATGCTATCATTTCTGAAGCCTAGCAAAGTTAAAGGTCTGTTTTCACAGAACATGATGCTATCAATTTTGCAGACCAACTTTACAAAACAGGATACTATCCCCGACACTCTTCCCCTTTCATTTTAAGAAGGTCAGGCAGCTTTACAATGCTACATCAAGAATACTTAAAGCCAGTTTTGTCAGCTGAGCATGAAGCTTACAAGTAGGATGAGAGAAGACATTTAAAAAAGCATTTGGAAAGAGTTATCCAGATTGCACAAAGAAATTCTGAAGACCTTGATATCGTCATTCCCATTTACAAGATGGTGAATGCCCATTTCTTTCACACTGGGCAACTCATAGTATTTATATGGGTTCACATTCCTGAAATCTCATGCATCACAGTGAGATTATAAAAGCATTTAATTTCAGAGTTCTGGAAATATCTACACCAAGACACCAATAAGATTGTGGAAGTTCACTCAAGACAGACTACTATTCCTCCCCTCGCACACAGGTAACTGACAGTTACTTCAGGTAAAAAATCAGAGTTAGGGTGAGCAGGTATCCTTACAGGTGCAAGACTAAAGCAGAAGAGTCAATACAAGGTCCAGAAGGATCATAAGCAAGGCTTACCACAGTGTCACTCAAATGGAGCACTGAAGTGAGCAAATTCCAATTTTAAAATCCATTTTTTATATGACAAGATGGTGTGGAGCGGTAGGTATATTTTTGGTAAGGTCCATTTGTGCAGCAAAAGATAAGGTCAT
Organism: Protopterus annectens; assembly: GCF_019279795.1. Lineage (NCBI taxonomy): Eukaryota > Metazoa > Chordata > Ceratodontiformes > Protopteridae > Protopterus > Protopterus annectens. The sequence goes on from NC_056748.1 coordinate 754,111,840, forward strand.
GTAGTCTTGTTTAAAGACAAGTTAGGAAATACAGGTTTCAAACAATTTAGATTTTAGTACTTAAATATTGAGGTCCATGGCCTCAGCTTCACACCCAATATTAGATTTCAAAGATAAATATGGCGATACAAAATAAACTATATCTAGAGGCAGTAGCTTTGATAATTAACTGAAGATTTGCTTTGAGGCAAATTACTATGATGGTAATAGATGTCGGAATGCACTAGGTGTTAAGGTATTCTAAAATTGTTGATCTCAAAACAAACTTATGGCAATTTCTAGGCAAAAAAACATGCTTAAGCTAGAAGTCAAAGATAAGAAAGGTTGGAAATCTTACTATTTTAGCAGGGACATTACTTTGTCAGTCTTCCCGAGAGCACTTTGTCAATGAGCAGGCCTCCCTCTTATGGTGAGCTGAACCTTGTTAACTACACAACTGAAACACAAAACATAGGAATCAATATATATTAACAGGTCATAGTTGTGAATTAGAGAAAGGAATTGTTGCTATGGTACCCAGCATGGGGAATTGTACACAAGAGGATAACTGGTGATGGCTGCCTACTGGAAGGCCACCTGGAATGAAAAATTGATTGGGGTAAATGGAAAAAAGTAAATTACCCCTGAAGGGAACAGAAGGACATATGCTTAGAAACTGAAATATAATGGTAACAATCTCCATAAATAGATTGGACACTAGTACAGCAACATGGAGGATTACAAATGGCTGCCCTTAGAGAGTGGTGAAAATAAATGAAGGTGATATGGCATAGGGATATCACTATATTTTACAGTGTGGCTTGATTTTTTTTGATTGGTAATAAAATTGGAGAAACTTACTGGAGGCAGAGTATTCCAGTACTCTTGTTGCAAACAGAACTTATTCTGAAGCTGCAATACGTTACCATCAGACTTGTAAAATGAAGACCACAGGTTCTCTAACAGGTAATGTCTTGCAAGTGCAAATATTTCAGTCTTGCAATAAGCCAACAATGGGATAAACCAATGCAGACTGTTATAATACCAAGTGCTGCTGCTGTAAGACAAGTGAAATTTATCAGCAAATGATAGTTAAGGCAAGAACTGCTCTATACTGAAACTGATTCTAATCTGCTGGAGTAAAGAAATGGGGGAAGTATTGCAGTGCAACAGTGAAACTCACATTCAAACTATATACAAGGGGAGTTATTTAGGCAGAGCATGGATTCTGAAGCACAGCCACTGTTGGGATAGAACAATCATGTGGCTTGCATGAAATAGAGGAACATGGAGGCACAGACACTAGCTGATTGGGTGCCATCTTCCCCAGCACCCAGACTGGTACCAGATCTCAGGAAGTTCATTATAGTAGGCCATGGTGCCATAACACACCTAGAAAACTGAGCTTTGACATTACTAGGTTAAGTTACTCAAATGGGAATTTGCTATGGTAATCAGAAATTGGTCAAAGGTTGCAGCTGGAATGGTTAACCAATATCACATTTTAAAAGCTATGCTACTATCTTACACCCAAACCTTGTATGCAAAAGACAAGTGTCACATTGAGAAAATGCATCTTTCTAGTCAGAAAGACATTAATTAGTACTGCTTTCTTGGTCTCAAGATATTGGGGGCAATTGTCAGTTACACTGCTCACGTCTTAGAGCAGGATTTCTTACACATGCAGTCTACTATCAAAACTGGGGACAGGCAGCACCTTATGCGATGCTGGCCACTAGAATTTCTCATTAGCATAGATGGCTTGCAGAGGCTGTCTAGCTCTTACCTCTTCCAACATGCAAGGAGGAAGAGAAATTGAAAAGGCAGGGTCATACCTTACTGATGCTTTCAGTATTTTGCCTAGCCAAAATGATTAGTTTAACCTTTGGTACTGCACTTCAGAAGACATCTGCCTATAGATTAGAGTAGAGGCTCTAAACCTTTCACAGTTCTAATAGGAGAGCATACAAATAACCCAATTTATGCAATTTTGAAGAGTGTCATATGAATGTGTTTTCTCTTCATATTGCTTCAAACATTTGAAATCTGAATGGTGCGGAGTCCTGGTTTTCTACTCTCAACACATCAGATCACACTTATCAAGGCAATAGATGCATGGTATTCCAATTCCTCCACACGGTATTCCAATTCCTCCACACAAGTTCCATTCCTGGGGGAAGAAATCAGACCCCCCTATACAGTTAACAGAGCAGCCATTACCCTTGCAGCTGAAGGTGCCCATAGGCTCAGTAGATATTGCTCCATTCTATCAAACTACTCCTGTAATTCTCAAATACTCCCACTCTAGTATTGAGGAGGCAACTGACAGAATAAACAGGTTCCTATTACTCCTTCAGTTTGTGTTACTGAAAGCACTGCAACTCCAAGTAGCCCAAATGCCTCCCACACTTCATATGGCACTTTGGCAAGAGGCAGAGATGCTCAACACACTGGTGCTTTCACTACTGTTGGAGAGCAAGTGGCAGCTGTTTATTTGATGCCTGAACAGTACACCTGCTGTGGTTTTGAAATTGTTTGGCTTGGTTTTCAACAAAATACCTGCAGCAATCACCAAATGGAGGGGTCAAATATTAAAAAGTACCACTTAAGAATGTAATTCTATCTTTACAGAACAGCTTAATGTACAAATAGATTTCAGCCAGTTTTCAGGTGTGAGCTTAAAGTACCTGAAAAAACTTGGATGGATACAGGACAAGTTATGACAAATCTTTATATTAAGATAATCTAAGTAGTGCCCAGTCAAACTGGAGAAGTGAAGAGTTTCATCATGGCTAGGTTGGCATCTACAAAGCCATGGCTAGGTTGGCATCTACAAAGCCATTTTGTACCAATTGCAATCCTCCCACCTCCATATAATACCAGAGCTTCCCATTTTCCTCTGCCAGAATGTTCATTACACAAATGCTTTCCAATAACGTCTGCAAGGGAAAGCATGCAATTGTTAAGTTTATCTGGCAGTCAAAAACAAGAGCTTGCAGTAAAGTACACTACTATGAAGACACCACCATCTAGCATTTCACAATTTAGTGAACTGCTTAACATTGCTTTCATGTCAAATGAGTCTGATTAGTGTAGCTGTGGGATATCACTTTATTAGCACAATTTCCATTACTGCTCAGTTTTCAATGGGTCAACATTTCAGTGATACAAGTATCGAGTAGCCTTAAGAGGTGGCTAGAGAAAAGTTAAGGCCACCAGTAGGGCAGTTAATTATGAAAGGCAGTTCAAAGTGTCAAATATACAAACAATCTTTGCTGGTCTTCTACTGCAGTAAGAGTCTGATTCTCTAGATTCCTCTGACAGTGAGCTCCGACTGCTACAGGTCCCAAGGAGTCTCCTCTTCAAAGTGCCCTGTGTTACATGCAAAAATAAATCTCTTAATACAGCCAAGTATATGTTAACAGGTACAACTATTTACATTTAAGTCAAGACACATTGTATGCTACAATTACATACTTTGAATTTTAAGACACCAACTGGGCAAGTTAGAGAAGTCCAAGACAATTAAAAAGGATGCAATATAAAATGCAGCAACTGGGCAAGTTAGAGAAGTCCAAGACAATTAAAAAGGATGCAATATAAAATGCAGCAAGTCCAAGGATTAAAAGCATTACGTACCACTTTTGAAAATAGTGGTATCAATAACTATACCTCAATTGGCAACAGGCTTGACTTGCTAAGTCAGTAGCACAGAAGTCAAAGTTACAAACCTCGTCATTAGGACAACCCTTCCACTCCACTGAAGGTGTAACAATGCCTGATCAGCCTTAGTTCGTAGTACTCCTGAAGATCTGCAGGGTTAACCATTCAAAACAAAGTGAATGGCCACAAATCATTTTAGCATTGACACCCCAGGGTAGATGCCTTACAATTAAAGAATGTAGCTCATGACATTCTAAAAAGTTAAACTGCAAAGACTAGCAGTTTACATGCTAATTGTTCTAACACTCATCTGTGTTAGAATGTCCGGCAGATGTGTATATTCTCAGATAACACTTTTATGCCAGCATGTCCACATGTCCACAATAATTGCACATTTTTGAAGGAGATTCCAAAGTAAAAAGTGGAGAAACAGCTATCAGTAGGTGATGTCATTAGTTCCTGGTTGTCCTGGTTGCCATGGGATTTAAACAATCTACAGGAAAACCTTTTACAAACAGCTAATTGTTAAGACAGTTAGACAGTTGACACTTAACCTAGACTAACAAAGACTGCTGAAGTCAGTTGGACAGTTAGTCTAGCTGCAGTCAGTGCTTTGGAGTAGATACCCAAGAAAAAGGGCTCCAAAAACTAAGCCTGCTTTTACCTTGCTGTTATGTTCAATTTAGAGTTTCTCCAAGCTGGTGGACTTCTGCCCTACAGAATCTGGTGTTAATTACAATAACGTAAACCAATTTTCAATATTTTACACTGCATTCTTTAGAGGGTGTTTATACCTTCTGATGCTCCCAAACTCCTTAAATACCTGGCCACTTCTGGTCATAGCCATCATTTTTGCATTTAATTTTGATGACCCTTTGAAGGGCATGTAGATGCATCTGAGTGCATAAGGGATTACATTTGGGGTCAGAAGTAGTCTAGTCCTGTTGTGCTCCTAAGGGAATTCTGGAATTTTACTTGCATTTTCCATGATATGCTCCCACACTGGAGTTAGTGAGGACTGAGGGTCCTTAATTGCTGACTCAGGATTCTAAGTGGGGGAAGTCACTTAGTGGTAGTCTGGTGGGACATTAATGTCACCCCTGGTACAAGATCCTTAAACTCTCACTAGGCACAACTAAAAAGAACTTAATGTATACCATTTCTACAGTTCTAGGAAATCTGTAGACGACAAGAGGCTTAATGGAAACCCATCATGCCTAGTCAGACTTCATATTCCTGTGTCAGTATCCAGGTCCCTATTGGGACCCCATATCCATAGCAACTTTGACATTTATAGCTTCCAGCTACCCCAACCATTTCAGTGAGCATACAGGCCAATTATGAAGCAGTTTGACTCAATACATGCAGTCACAAACCCAATCTCCACTTCATATGGTGAAATTAAGCATGTGCAATGCCAAATCACCCTGCTATCCAAGACCTGCTCCACATACAATTTTATTTTTATCCCAATGCCCTGCTTCACTGCCATGCTCCTGTCACCCTCCCTCAAATGCCTGCAAGAGTACAAGACTCTGCTCAGCCCTTCCCACCACACACCTTGCAGTCTGGATTAAATCAGGGCAAACTACAATTGAGCTTACACAGGTTAGGCCACCTACCAAATTCTCCTCAGACCTGAAAGCTTCAAAGCTGATTTCCCCCCCATTACAGTATATTTAAGAGGCAAACCCAAGCAAATACAATTTTCAATGTGCTATCCAGCCACAATTTCTCATTTTATTAGCAATATTTGGAAGCATCTTTATTTAGCTGGAATGCTAGTTTAGCTTGCCATTCTGACTACTGCTGATCTGTCAGCAATTCTGACAGAACTGCTGTTGTACTTAAGTCTGTGGCTTTGTTTGCCTGTCCTACTATAAACATTTTTGATGAGATCTCATCAGCTCATTCTGCAGACTATGGAGAGATCATTTGGGGAGGCCCACCCCTTAATCTAAAACATTAATCTTCTTCAGTTTCCTCCTTTTACTGCATCTGTGCTTCCTCTTAAAGTGCTCAGTTGCATTTATTCTGCTGAATTCATCATTCATTGTTAGTAGCCCTGTTACATTGCAACTGTTATTCCAAGTCTTAGTTTGATTTAAGCACTTTGGCTTCAAACTACTTGTAAGAAAGGTTCGCAGTCTGCACTTGTGGCAGGAGGTAGCTTACATCTTCCAAGTTGGGAATTCTTAGAAAAAAATGCTAATCCACCAGTCTAAGACAAATACTAAAATTAACAAGCAAAATTCGAGAGTCTGCAAAAATTACCTTCAGATCCCATTGTAGACTTAATTATCCACCAATCAAAACTTTTCCCAATTGACACCCTCATAACTGGCCATTTAAGCCAAGTGGTTGGTCTGTAATCTATTTTCCACCAACTCAAGTTATATTATGCAGATCACCTAGTCTAGCACTTTCAATAACCTAGTACTATACATTGGAAACTGTGGCCAGAATGCATCATATACTGTAATAAAGCATTCTTACCATTTTTAATCACTTATGCCTCAAAATTCTGACTTAGTCTTGCCAACAAACTTGTACATGTTGCAACATAGCTCATATTTAGTGATGCAACCAGCATATTTGTTTAGACTATATTCCCCTTCTGAGGTGGATGTAAACTACTAGATGGATTAATATACATGCAGTCTTTACACTTGCATCTAAATGTGCCTTTCCTTCATCATTGATTTCCTTCACATAGTAGCCATTTCAAGTGGTCTATTCTTGTAGGGAAGGTTGGGGCATCTCCCACTGTCTAATGGCATGGTCTGCTGTAAATATTTCCCAGGTCTTGTTTTAACACTTGTATGCTTGCATATAGCCAGGATCATGTTTATTTTCAGAACTTTTATCAACTTCACCATTTTGAGAGGAAAAAAATAAAACTTGCCCTTGTTTCTTCAACTGTTTGGCTTCCAGTTCCTTTTCAGGAATATTTCCCCTTATATCCCTCCATCATGCAGAAAATATTTTATTCTCTTTGAATTGTTCAAGATCCTGCATACTCATGCATAGCCTTGAGCTATGAACGAACCATTAGCTTGGGGGAATTATGCCCAGGATGCATACTACTGTGTAGGAGATTTCTGCAGTATGGTTTCCAAAATACCATTGTATTTATAGTGTACAGTTCTCCTTTGACAGTGCATCAAACTCTTGTCACAGAACAGATTTAGATGCAAGTATAAAGCCTGGACATTCACAGCAAGAGGTTCTCTGGTTCGATACTCAGCTGGGGTGCCTTCTGTGTGCATCAAGTATAAAGCCTGGACATTCACAGCAAGAGGTTCTCTGGTTCGATACTCAGCTGGGGTGCCTTCTGTGTGCAGAGTCTGCATGTCCTCCCTGTGCTTGCATGGGTTTCCTCTGGGTGCTCTGGTTTCCTCCCACATCCCAAAGACATGTAGGTGGATTGGACACTAAATTGGCCCTAGGCATAAGTGTGTGCCTTCCATGGAAGGTTGGGCTGACGACACTGTAAAACTCCACTGCCAATAATGAGCAGACAGGTGATACACTGTGGCAACTGCTAACCAGGAAAAGGCAAAAGAATAATAAAGCCTGGACATATGTAAATCCAAAGTATTTTTTTTTTTTTTTTTTTTTACATTCAACTAGCAAGAGGGAATATAGGCTCAAATATGCTGACACTAAATGCAATTTAATTTGCAACATGTACTTTATGTTCAGGTCAGCAACACAAGTCACTTTAAAGTCAAAATTCTGATGCATACAATTAAGAATGCTTATTCCAGAATATTATACTGGATTCTAGCCACAATTTTCAATTTATGTCACTAAAGGTTATGAATGAAAGTGCTAGACTAGGTTGTCTGTGCAATACAACTACATTGAAAGAAAAAAATGGACTACAGACCTACTGCCTGGGTTATGGACTACAGACCTACTGCCTGGGTTAAGTGGCATGTTACCCATTAAGAACAGTTACAAGGGCATCAACAGGAAGCCGATTACAATTATTTTACACCCAAGCCCATGATGGAGTTTATAAATACGAAGGCACTTTTTGCCAAAAAAAACATTTCAAGAATATCACTTGCAATCCTTAAAGTCTTTAAGACAGGACGCTGTGGTGGATTAGCCTCATTTTATTCTGCTGGTTTCATTATATATTGAAGCATCTGTCCAGATTTGTTTTTATAGAAGTTGGGAATTGCTGCTTGAAGGCTCATTTTTGTCATTGAGTGCCTTGGTTATGGTTTAAGCACTTGGGATCCACAACAGTTATTTCACATTAGGGAAGTTTGTGTACTAGAGCTGCTCAGAGTTTGGATTTCTTAGCCACAGGTCTGTAGTGCATCTGAACTCAGGCATTCACTGAAATCTTCTAAAGATTAATGCAAGCCTTTATTGCACTTTTGAACCAAATTTTATTGAACTAGTGCTTCATTTTTACTGTTTTGCTACTATAACTCCTTCATTCTGCACTTTGAATCTAGCCTATGCTATTTAAGACAGAAGTAGCAATGATGGCAGACTGCTGAATCTAGACAGCTCTCAGCACTAAAACCAGTCACATTACATTAATTGGGCCTCCCTGCACCACTGGATAAAGGGTGCATCTCAGGACTCATCCCAGATGGGGATTGCTGGAATAGGGCTGTGTAAGGTTTTCCTAGTGGCAGTTTACATTAGGGAAATTCACTTTTATTCAAGCTTTGCCTTTGCACATAGCTGCAAAACAGGGGCTAGAGGTGCCCTGTAAAGAAATACCTAGATACAGCTTTTTCCCCTAGAGGACAGTCCGTGGTAAACTCCCAGGCTTCCCTGCTGCACTATGGGCAACTCAGCTAAGCACCGAGCCACACTGCCACATATTAATCTATAATTCTCAAAATACCCTTGCTAACCCTAGAGCAAAAGCTGATCTAACTTGCCCACACCCAGCAATACTTGTGGTTTAACCCGCTACAATGGACAGTCAGTTATCCAACTGTTCTACAAACTTGGCTGACATGGGCATCCTGAGGCAGTGTGGTAATTGCCTTATGTATACCAACCATTTGCTCCTACAGCAAACAGTATGCAAGAGATGAAACTACATTGTGAAACTGGAATCAATCCACACATAATAAATGTGAGAAATGGGTTGTCAGCACATACAAGATGGTCAAACCCACAGAGATACCCAAGACTTTACCAAAGACCTCACTACAGCATGACCAAAGTTAACTGTTCATAACACCAGTCTCTCAGCAAATAAGCAGAACACCTCAAAACCAAGTATCCTGTCAGAGATCAATGTGACACTGATGTCCCAAGACCAGGGTCAGCCAGGACCTGACAAATCATGCCCTCAAGTCACTCATTTACCATGACTATCTTAGTACCTTTTTCGGTGAATGACTTTGTACCTCCTTGGACTACAGCCACAATACAAAAAAATGATTGGCCAACTGCTTAGCTTCAGGTGTCTATCCAGGTGACCCTGGTGACTGGGTCAGACCACACTGCTTTGCCAGATATGGTCTTCACTCATCTCTTCTAGGCAATTGGCAAAGATGAACTATGAGGAAAGCAATACCAACACAAAGCTTCTAATGCAAAAATCCACTACAAACTCAAGGCTATACTGCTTAATGCACAAATAGAAACTGCACTCCCTGGAAGATGCTGCTGTCTGTGCAACCAGACTACCATGGCCATGATGCCCTCTGTCCTTGAACAGACTACAATACCTCCCACACATTCGCACCTCAAAATGAGTGTGCAGGATACACCTCCACCTTTGGTTCTATCTATATTAAATCCAAAAACATGGAAGCTGGTTAAAACATTGCTCAAGCTACTCCCAAGTCCAAACTCTAGGTAACACGACTGCATCATTGTTAGCTACAGGTCCCCCACCAAGGACCATGAAAAGCATGTCACATACCTGGACCAGAGTCACTCACTATTCAGCCAGATACCTTGGTTATGGGAAGATTTCAACCATCCTATCAAGTGGGTGACATACACAAGCATAGGCTCAACTGCCTTGAGGGCCCTAGACTTTAAGACTTGACTGTTCCAGAGCATTTGTATTCATCTTCACAAGGGGCTCAAATGTTTTGACTTTGTACTCAAAATAAGTTAGTCACTGCACTACCAACTGTTTTGCCCTCCATAGCAAGGTCAGACCATAAATGTCATTTGAAGAAAGACCCAACACCTCCACAGGAGCAATAAAAAATAAAAGCGTCTCTAAAACTATAGCCTAAGTGATGGATTGGAACTCCCCTGTACAACCAGGGGAACCACAGACTACCATCCCTGACAGGATCAAAACAAAGTCCTACTGTAAAACAAGTCACCCTGATGGACCCAACAGGTTATATAAACAAAAAGGAATAAACTTGTATCCAAGAACAAGGAACTTTGAGAAGATACCCTCCACAGCTTGAGCAAGCAAATCAGATATCTGGTAAAGTCCTCTAAATTGGCTTCCCTAGCTAAAGGCAATAAAGTATTTAGCTACATCCAAAATCTAAGAGGAATACCCAGTTATTTGCCAAATGCAGGCAGCACCATTCTTACAGACCCTTAGGAAATTGCCAACCTGTTAGCTGGCAGATTTGGCACAAACTTCCACCAGCCACACCCAGCACCAGTCTTCTTCCATCACCAATGAGGTCATATCCATGCTTTCCAAGGTCAAAAACACACTGAGACCAGGACACCCCAGGCTGCTTAAGCCAGCAAAAAAACATGCTCTAGTGGACCCACTTGGCACCAACCATAGCTTGAGCACAGGCTTTGTTCCAAGAGAGTGCAGGACAGTAACCAATAACCTTGCATGAAAGGGGTCCATCAACTAACCCTGGAAACCATAGACCTACAAGCCTAACCAGCCTCATCTGCAAAGCCACGGAAAGACTGACCTTAGCAAGGATATAAAGCCTTCAAACTCTTGACCAAACCCAGTTTGGCTTTATTACGGGTAGAGCATGCTTACTATACCTGGACAGAGTGTCAAAGCCCTGGACTAAGGCTAAGCAGTACATGAATCCTATCTTTATTTCAAGGACTTCAACAAAATCCCCCACTCAGGATTCAGAGAAACTCAGCTGGGGGATTTCACTAGAAGTAACCAACTGGCTCAAACTCAGTCAAAACTGGGGTTTCTACTTCCACCAGTAGAACAGTTACCAGTGGGGTACCACAAGGTGCTTTCCTGGGCCCTATACTGTTTGGAATCCATTTCTCAGATGTCAGGTGAAAGTAGACGGCCTGTGGCTTACTAGGTTTGCAGAGGAGTTTTAGACCACGGCTTTCGCACCAAAGGCAGAAAAGTGCAGCATTGTCCCCCTTAGCAAATTAGACCCTGCAAATTATCTAGGCAGCAACCCCTCCCAACAAGCTCAAACCTAGTGTCACATAACTGGGATCAAGTTGTGCATCTAAAGGACTGACTCCCCCAGTGGTAAGGAAAGCTTTATGTTGTACCCCTCACATGGGCATTGTATAGAGGACAAAGGATACAACTCCTCATTACTCCACCCTCAGACCGCCAAGAGGGTGATGCTCCCTTTGCACATACCACAGACATGTAACAGCTGCAGAGACCAGATGTTCCTGACCAGAAGAACTCAGGAGTTAAACATGACCTACATAGAAAGTCTGAAAGCTCTGTTACTGTACTCTGTCCTACCCCTATTTAAAGCACAACTGTATGGGAGAAATTCACCTCTGGGGTAGTACTTATGGCCTTCATGAACAGAGGCAGCCAGTACTGGTCAGATTAAGTCTGTAAACAAACCATCCAACAATGGTCAGTTAAGGAACACTGGTATTACATGACTACTTGTAAAAGCCCCATGGCCATTAGCCTAGTAATGGCCTATGAACCCCATTTCCCTTGGTCAGTTTTCCTTGTCATTCTATGATGTAAAAGTCTGCACCCCCACACACACACACACTTCCCATGATACTTTGTACCCTCCACTGAACTTAAGTTGTAGATTGCTTAACTTCTATGCAGAATATGGCATGGTAGGCACATGACTCCTACGCAGTTCTTGCATGCATGGAGCACAAGATTTCCAATGCTTGTCCCAATACAGGCCATTTTGTTTCTGCAACCTCTGTGTGCCCCAGTCCATCATACCAGTTTTTAGGACACTTTATTCACTATCCAACATATGACAAGCTGGTCAAAGTAGGACTGTCACTTTTTGCAAGAAGTCTAATTTTTCCCATCCATCTGCCTACACAAAACTTCCAGGCCCCACAAGTTTCTCAAACTTTTAGGCAGCTTGTTTCTCAAACTTTTAGGCAGCTTGTTTGTAATAGCCAAATGTCTAGTACCAACAGGCCTAGCACTGCTATTGCTACTAACAAGTCTTTAAAATTCCTTTGCATCTACATCCCCACAGAGTCTTTTTTAAATAAAAACAAAATCCATAGTAACCCAGGACCCAAACCATCTAACCAGCATAATGTGTAGTGAGGTAGCTCTAGAGAAACTTTCCAGTAGAATTTTCACTCTGAAGACCTTTAACCACCAAGTCTCTGTTGGATCAAAGTAGCAGATCATATCCCATCAGAGGATTACATAATCTTAATTGGAGGTTGAACATCCTTAAGAGAAATCTCACTTGTTTAAACTAATTCATTAGTTCAGTAGCCTAATCCCTTATCCTCACTTCCGTCCTCCCTACAATCCTATTTTTCCCACCTCACCTAATAAAATGCACCCAAAATATCCCCCTTAAAGCCTTTTTGTAGTTATAAATAGGGATATGCCCCTGGCAAATTCTGCAACTGTAGAAGTACCTATAGTTCAGGCTTAGGTGACTGAAGTTAACCCACCCCCAACATACTAGACTACACCCTTGCCTGCATGGCATCAAGAGAAGCCTTACTACCAAACCCACCTTGAGAGCCAAGCCCAAGGTCTTGGCAAGCCCAATTTACAATCCCATTTTAAAAAAGTCTAGTAGCTCAAGTCCCCAAATTCATGGAAAACTGCATTATGACTGCTTGAAAAAGCAGCAACAGCATTCTCTTAACTGGCATGCACCGGGTCTGCAAGGGTAGTCTTATGCCAAGAAAAAAAGATGGAGATCCTAACAAGGGAATCTGGGATAGAAGATACAATAGAAAGGCACTAGAAATGATAGGAGTCAGGACCCAAGATGACAAATAAAGGAGGAACAGTGCAGAAAAAAGTGGCTTAGCAATGTCAAAAACCTGAAGAGCATGGACAAACTGGAACAGAAAACAGGTGTGGCTAAAGAAAAAAACGACAAGTGGGGTAGGTAAAACATCTGTTGGCAGCAACAGTGCTAGTCAAATTGGTAGGGATGCAAAGAGCAAGTTGTCCTATACAAACCTATACACAACATGAACGGTTGTAAAGTAAAAAATATGAGTGACTAAAGACAAAAAAAACTGGATTCATAGTAAAAGCTGCTGAGGTTTATAGCAAAACTGAAGTACCATCCAATTAAAAAAAAACATCTACTAGAAAGATCAGGCCGGAGTAAACAAGCAAGTTCATAGGGAACTCAGAACTACATTTCCTAGAAGTTAAACTCTAATCACCAATGAGCAGGGAAAACACTGCATTACTATAAAGATTTAAAGAACCATTAGTCTCATTTAAAAATATCCTGCCCACAATATTACAAGTCAACTACTAAGAGGATAACTGAAGTTTGTGGATATTAAAACTTGTTACAATAAATTACTTAATAAATTTATAAAATATTCGTCTCGTCATAACTTTGCTTCCCTTAAAAATTTGGACTAGCTAGGGGTACTGTCTTATTTAATTCAAATACACTACCATCCAGCCCAACTTGCTGGAAAGCTCCCTCTGTTCTAGGGTATAGATTTGCAGGGCCACCCTTCGAGTTCTAACCACCTGTTAGAACACAAAAATACTTTCCTTTGAAAGCTATTTTATGTTTACAAGTATCATTCTGATCATAAAGGTGCTCATATAAAGGTGCTCATATACATGTTTAAGGGAGAGTACTGTCTGAAGAGTGGAAAACAACCATATCCCTAGAGGAAATATAAGTGTACTTGGTAAATCTACAATGTCACCTTCATATATGAAGTTGCACTGCTTAGTCCAATCTTCCATTCAGGATTTTTCTTAATACTACAGCTTCCTTTTCCATTTTTCCTTTATTGTTGTGTCTAGACAGAAGACTGGCCTGTCACCCAAACATCCTCCAAGGTCAGGGTCAACTTTCATACTGGCAGGGATGCTACAGTCATAACTCACTACAGAACCCTTTCAATTAATGTTTTAACAGGTAATCCCTTTCCCAACAAAGGGGTAATTTTCCTTTCTTGCCTTTCCTCCCTTGAAGGCTTATGTGAAAGGACAGTACAGAAGAGGGGTGCATGCTAATGAGTACAGGGCCTGGAATTCTGAAAACGTGAACCCTTTATCATATCAGTTAGGCTGCATATTAGAGTACTGGATGCAGTATACCAAACTGCAGCATGTCTGTGTTAATTCCCTAGAAAGAGGATAGGGATGGCACAATGATGGGGCGCTAAAGCAGGCAGTCTACCTCAAAAGGGGAAGGGCAATCTAACCAAGGAAACTCATTTCCCAGTTACCCATGATGGGCCACTTCTGTGCCCCCATAAGTTTATTTTACATTGCTGGTTTATCCAAAATGCTTAAGCAGCGAGAAAACATTTTGAACAATGCTACAGGAACCCCCCCCCCAACTAATCCTTTCCCCTTGAGGGGGGCAGTTTGAGGTACACATTGACCGGGAACCCAAATGGGGCAAGGTGGGTGTGTGGCAAACTTGCCTGCATAGTAACTGGATTCTAAAAATCATGAATCCTGTTTGCAAGGGTATTGAAGTGAAAGGACAAGAAACTAATAGTACAGCTTGAGACGAAGCTAAATCTATGCGAGCATAATTTTCCACGTTTTAAGTTTAGTACATTTTAGAAATGGTACCATTAACGAACATCAGTGAGGGATTCAATGGAAACCTTGATCAGATAAAAGGAACCAAGATGGTAACAATGCTTCAGTTACCCCAGGGCTTACCCATATTATTAAAATAAAGAGCTGCCAGACAATAGTTTGGAATTTACTTCTCTAAGTTATGCATTTAAAATGCTATTTTATTATGCATTGTGCTAATGTATACAATCAGGAAAAATCAGTTTCCTGCCAGTTATTTGCAGCCTTTAGTATGGCTACAATTGTTTTTGCACACTTCCATGAATTTGCTTTTAATTACATTTAAAGGATCACGAGCTGTTCAAAGTTATATAAATGGATCAAGATGTATTCTAGGCACTGATGTCAAGATTCTGAAGTATGAAAGCAATTAGCCTAGCATTTGTGTTAGGTATTTGACAACCCCAGTTGACTATTCAGTATTTGTTGATTTTAGCATTTTCAGCCTTGGACAATGAAACAAGTTAGCCTTCCTCACACCTTCTGGTGTAGTCCATCCTTCTATTAAGCTTTTGTGGGGGTCAGCTAAACCAAGCTTTCTCAGATGTTCTCTTGATACTAATCCTCCCCCATACTGATCATTCCTTTTCAGGGCATGATTTTGTTCAAGTGAACCATTCCTTCAGTCTATGCAAGTTCCTTGTGCTTTAAGGAGAAAGCTTAAAAACCTTGCTACAACACTCTTGTTTAGTCCAGTATTCTTTGATCATCCCAAATTCCCTCCAACTTCAAATGTGTTGCATATTCCAGTACCATCCTATAATCCACGTGTCCTTTAAATGCAGCCCCTTACATGAAAGGTAGATTTAAGTTCTGGCATTGCAATGCAATTCTTTATGGAGAGCACTAAAGCTCATTCTACACCATCACCTAGGGAAGTCCAGTACTAATGCCACTACCGTAATCATAAATCCAATCACTTCAGTTGCACCTGCATTGGGCAATGGCAAGCTGTACTCCAACCCTTCCCCAGCATCCCTCCACAAGTTTGTATTTGTCATTAGCAACTCCCAACTTTCAGCAATACAAGAGTATTGTCATCCACTTCTTGCTTATAAGTCCCCTCTACCCATTTACAAAACATAGCATGCACAAATTAGACCACAGCTGAATATACTGCAGCTATAACCTTCTCCAACATATGCCCATACTTTTTGGATTAGTTCTCCATAGCAAGGACTTTGACTTGGTTCTGAAGTCTCCCTTTCAGAATTTCAGTCTTAGGCCTCTTCAGAGAGTATGTATACCATTTCTGCTCCATGGTAATGTCTTGGGGAGTTCAGCTTAGCAGATGCACGACTACCATTGCTGGTTTTCCTTCTCCATGCAAGAGACAAGCTCCTGACCATGGGATCCACTCGTTTACCCATTTAAAACTGCTTATTGCAGTCTCGCCCACCTTAAAATGAAATTTGCATGCAATATAGGCTAGAAGCAGATTCTTCTGGATCCCCTTCACCCAGCACCAAGACCACTAACCAGCCCCTCACCTCAGCTTTTACAAGTGATAGTAAAGGAGCAGGGAGAGATGCTGAGCACCTTCTACAGGTTTAGAAAGAAGAGAACATAGAAAAGAAGAGAACATAGAAA
Source organism: Protopterus annectens (assembly GCF_019279795.1). Taxonomy (NCBI): domain Eukaryota; kingdom Metazoa; phylum Chordata; order Ceratodontiformes; family Protopteridae; genus Protopterus; species Protopterus annectens. The sequence goes on from NC_056748.1 coordinate 754,128,032, forward strand.
AGAAGAGAACATAGAAAAGAAGAGAACATAGAAAAGAAGAGAACATAGAAAAGAAGAGAACATAGAAAAGAAGAGAACATAGAAAAGAAGAGAACAAAGAAAACTAAGTCAGAGAGAAGGTGAGGACAAATGGAAAAAACAGCACAATGATAAACTTACACATTATCCACAACCTTGCAGTTAATTCAGCCACAGAATCCATACCCATCATTGAAACCACTTTAGATTCAGGAACTAAACTTGACTGAGTATGAAAAGGAATTTATGAAATCAAAATATACTGCTGTCTTGGTCTAGGAGTCCCAACACTACCAGTATCAGATTGGTTCCAGGAGAGTACTAGTGTAGTTGGACCAAAGTTGAGCCTTGCACAGTGGAGGGAGTAGCTCCAACAGGTTGGTCTGTGTCATGGTTGTGACATGACCTAGTAGCAGAGCCAAGGCATTTCCAAGAGGGCAGCTTGCTTCATGCTTGGCCTAATGTACAGATCATAATCCCTCATCTTGTCTCAGTAAATGTCAGAGTATTTTCAATCAAGACCCCCCCCCCCCCCAAGAAATAGGTTTTGCCATCTGAGTTTGCTGAAACAGTTTGTAAACTGCTTGCATGTCAATGGTGTGTTCTGTCAGGTTCCCTTCATTACCAAGGTAGAAGCCCCCGTGATGGCAACAAGAACTGCTTAGAACCCCCATTTCACATCAATCCCATGAAGTAAAAGTCAAGCACCAGAATCAAGCATTTAGAAAGTTATGGGGATAGATGGTTAAGCAACACTGACAAAAATTTAGAATTTGTATAAATTGTAATTTACATGTTATTTCTAACCAGAACTAGTTTAGTCCGACTACAAGTCACGCTTTCTGTTCGTGCTAATTGGCATGAACTTCAACCTCAAAGGAGTGAATGGCAATAACTCAGTTTTGAAAAGTCACACCAAAAAATAGAACTAGCATCAGTCCCTTTACTGCTCAGCTGAAGGTAAACATTTTCACAAAATTATGTAGACTCAGTACTTGTGATATGGTGCTTCGCTTTAATGCAAAGCAGGTGACATACCACTCGAGTCAGACAGTAAATACAACGTGTTAAACAGGGACTCCAGTATAGAAGTAAAATAAGCTTACTGAACTGTACTGCTTGTGAAGAGTATGCTGGATAAGCATGCTCATGTGGTTCTAGACCATTTTGGATTAAGTGGTTCCTCAGGGAAGGACCTACATAACACTGCATTCAATGTCACACAATGAATTATAGGACCCCTATTGCACAAGTTACTAGCTTTAAGTTAGGAGTTTTTGGTCCCACCGATTTCAAAAGAAATCAGCAGTTAAGCCCAGCCACCACGACAAGGTAACTCCTACGGCTGGGAAAGAACGAGGCACACACATTTTTAATTTTGTTTATTTATAAAGTGCACAAAACCATTAAAATTACAATACATTGCAATTTGTACAGCAACACAAAGTACTACATGCAGAAATACCACACAACTGTACAGTACAAGACAAACATCTTTAATAGGATTGGTTTATTACAATTGATTAAAACACTGAATTAGTCACAAAACAATTGATGGAAGTGAATAAAACACCTACAAGAGCCACATTACTACAATGTTTTTGCAAGAGTACAATAAATTTATTCTCTGGGTACCTATGTGGAGTCAACAATAGTCTCCATGCTCCCTATAGCAATTTATAAGTCACCAACTCACCTGACATCTTTGAGGGGAAACGAGAAAGTGGTATAAAAAAATTGCATAGGAGCAGCAAGGCTTTGCAGAAAGCACCGCGGTCATTTGCACCCATGAACTTTTGTCAACTCACCTGTACAGGTCTTTGAGAGAAAGCTATACACTTAACACACCAGATGTCCCTGTCCCACAGTCAAATGGAGCAGCACACTTATTAGCTGAAGTCTCCATGTAAAGGCTTATTTATAATGTTCATACACTCACCTGCTCAGACCCAATGTCCTCAGTCCAAGGTATGGATGTAACAAGTTATACTCTCAAAGTCTTGAAGTGAAGGATGTCTAGCTACTGAAGTGAAGGGTGTCTAGCTACTGCATGATACTAGACTGTTAAGCCACAACTCCATACTTAAGCTTATAATTTAGTACTTTACCACTTCATATTTTTCGGTTAGCCCTGTACACTTACATATGTTCCAGAATCCACTTATGTAGTATATACAACCTATTGATTCATTAGAAAAAAAAAAAAAAAAAACAGTTTCTTAGATGCAAAAATTTAGATAGAGATCTCACCTTTTATTTCCTGTCCTGGGGTCCTTTTAAGCTTCGATCCTGGGGTCTTGCTGCAGAGTGCGTACATTCACAGTAACATTGAAAACTCATTTAAAAGTCAGATATCCATCACTATACACCTCTGCACCAAGTATTTGCAAAATCATACCTATGATATCACTATACATTGTACAAAGTATTGTAAAAGCAGGTCTCCAAGAAAAAAAAAAAAGTAGAAAAGCTACAACTCTGACAGGCATTCCTTACTAAAACACAAGAAAATAGTCCAAACCAGTGTGATCTGCAGGTCTGTTAATTCTAGTACTGCAATACCCTATAGTGGACCAGTACAATTTATAGCACAATGAGACCACCTGCCAAGTGGCAACAGCTCACCTTAAACAGAAGCCTGGCTTGCACATATTTAACTTTCAAGACAAAGCAGATTTGAGACCTACACAATACAACTCAAGATTACCTTGAATTGGGCATTGCTATACCACATCTTAACTTCATTGGATATTGCTTTGAATACATCAGCACACATTTATTGAACCTACTTTATCACAGTAAATAGAAAGCAGATTGAGACCTACATACTTCTACATTGCATACATGACGGCTAGCTCAAATTTCAGCAATTTACAAGAGGCTAGACACAAGTCTGCGGCGGTTGACATTTCTTAAAAGCAACACGAGTCTGCATTGAACTGAAGTTAAAGCAACACGAGTCTGCGGCGGTTGACATTAAAAGCAACACGAGTCTGCGGCAGTCGACTAGGGTTGCCACTTTTTCAAATGCGCAAAGTGGGACATTGTTAAAACATCAGATTTTGCAGGCCAAAACATACCCACAGCTAGTACAAGTGAGTGACAGAACTTCACTTTTGACTAAATAAAAGCTTATTTTTATAGCATTTAGGAGTTTTAGATACAGAAAAACTGTTTTATGCAACTATTACATAAAATATTACAATTTTTTTGCAGGACACAACTGCCCAAAGAGGGACTGTCCCTCGCAAAGTGCGACAGGTGGTAACCCTACAGTCGACATTTCTTAAAAGCAACACGAGTCTGCGGCAGTCAAATAATGGAAAATATTGCTTACCTTTTGAGAAGAATTTTCAACCCCAGGATTCTTTAAACCTGTAAAGAGAATCAAGTGCACAGCTAGCTTCCCTAAAATGTTCAGAACCACACAGTTTTGGTTCCTATATCAAACTCCTGCACAACTTCAGAGCTTGTAGAGGACAAAGAAAAGTTCCTACCTTTGGTGTCTTCAATCCTGGGGTCATGGTGCTCGTGTGACTGCCACTCCAATTGTGACAAGTCAGATGTGTTCAGCCTCCATTCCAAAGACAGTTTTCAAGGACTAGCAAGTTCAGTGACAATATGCAATAACCCAGGAAATAGTCATGCAGTTCCAGATGCCAGCAATAAAGAATTAGAGGATGCTCAAGTAAAAACAAACAGTACTAACCACCCACTGCAGTAACCAAAGCTCTAGATATGAAACAGCCCATACCACTAGATAAAACACTTGATTATATGGAGCCTTTGCTTCACCTTCAAAGTTCTAATTTTAGATCCATTGCATCTGTAGTAAAATACAATAAACGACGTTTACTTAGTGGCATCTTAAGCCATTTAAGACTGTTCTAATCCGTACAAAAGCAAAAAACCCTAATGTGTATAGTGATGGATAAGTGCCAAAGTATGCATTTAATAGTAAGAACATCCTACCTTTGTAGTCTTCAACCCCAGGATCCTTTAATTCTGTCTTCAACCCCAGGAATTAGCATCTGTTTACAGAGGAGACAGGCAACTTTACAAACCATTGGGTGGACAGTTAAAACATACTAGCAAGAGAATGCACAATCCCCCCCCCCCACAAACTAGTGCACAACCCCCCACACACACAAACTAGTGCAAGCTTGGTTTACCAGAACTGCAGCCTTGGGACACCCAGATGTCAAACTTGCTCATGAGTTAGGTCCAGATTGTATCCTATATTTGGTCATGTTTAGAGTGGAATATCACCAGCAGTATAGTAGGATGAAGCAGTGCACAGGCCAATATGCTGAATGCAAGGGTCCTAGAATTTAACCTATCAATAGACTAGCTTCACAACTGAGGTTTACAGTGCTCAAGGGCCATGGAACACATTACTGTCCCAACAACCAACTTCAGCAATAAATCAAAAAAATCATGCTTTAAGCCAGCAAGAGTTGCCAAGTGACTGCATGTTCAAACTTTGGCAGGGAGACTGGTTGCAGTTGATCTAGCTATAAAAATAGAGATGTTAGAACTGGAGAAATGGTACAGAACAGCATTTTACAGATAAAGCTAACAAAAACTAAGATGTTGAAATACCCTGATACAAGCATTTGCTTAAATTAAGGAGAGGCAAGCAAAAGCAGCTTTATAAATGGGCTCAAGGGGAATGAATGGTAAAGCAGAGTTATAACAAGGTAGGCATCATCAATGCAGCACTATCCTGAAACATGGTACCAATGTAGACATAAGCAAAGTATCTTCACAAAAAAGCTAGACAAATACTTCACCATGCATAAAGCTTCAGACCTGAAATCCATTGGAAATATCCTACATAAAAACATTTACTGTACCTGTTGGAAATGGAGGGTCCTATATGCACATTGCTGGCATGGTGTAGGAAGTTACAGGTATGGAATGTGTCAACCAGGAGAAGGTAGTACAAACATTACAGCCATGATCTCCAAGTAATGCATACTGCTTCCAAATGTTCCTACAGACATGAGGAAGTGGGATACTATTTGGACAAGGAGAATGTGAAAACATTACGCAAATGTTAATTACTGTATGGTGCAACAGGGCAAGCAGCCTTTTTGGCTCAGATCAGGAAATAGGTTAAGCCCTTAGTGAAGCTTTTTCACTCACATACTGCATTACATTATGGACACGGTGGTGCAATTTAAGAGATCAGATTAGACCATCTCTTCTGAAGCATTTGGTTAAAACTATAGATCTTACATCCTTTGTACTATGAACACATGGATAAAGTTTTCCTTCAGTTCCTCAAAGATGCATTTAGGGGCACCAACTCCTTGCACATTAATACAGCCTACAAGCACTTACAAGAAGCTTGCACTTCTGAAGGGAAGAACCTACAGAACAGCGTTCAGCTCTACCCAGAACATTAAAACCTCCCCTGGGAAGCTCAAACTATAACCCAGTCTGACTTGTGGGTGGAAAAAAAAGCTCCACCCATGGCAAAGTCAGTTTATTTACAGTACAGATGCTTAACAGCACTCGAACCTTATTGCAAGAAGTCTGGAAAAAGCTTGACAAAAAGGGGGGGGGGAGCACAATGGCCCAAACAAATTTTAAATATTGTTCTGTGTAAACTTAGGAAAGTTGCTAGAGTGATGGTTTATTTTAACCTAAATTTTCTGAAGGATTTGAAACCAAAATGCATGTCCATGACTTCAGGTCTCTAATCATCCCAATGTTTTGCCAAAAATTTTATGAGAACAGACCCAATTATATAAGCCACAAGTCTGTACATTGTGCAAATCTAGTTGAGAGGTATGCCCGAGTAAGTAAGAGGACTTTTTAGATAAGTTGGACAATATGCTCCCAAGTCTATAGCATGCCATCCCCATAATTATAGGCCACATAAATATACTACAATTGGGACATACCCATGTCATACTTGTGTATGCTGTAAAAATAAGAAACATTTGTACATCCTAAAACAGGAAGGGAAAATATTTATGCCACATTTATACATGCAACGTTGCATATTTAGCAAATTGTGTAACCTGTGCAGCATTCTATACAGGAAACATAGGAAGCTGAAGGAAATTATAGAACACAAGTCACAGAAATGGGTATAGTAGTATTTAAACTATTCTAAAGAGAAAACTGAATGTGCTGTCACCACTGAGCTGACAGTCTTTCTTAATTGAATTTTAAGAGTGAAGCATTCCAATAGGGCTGTGTTTTATTCAAGTGCTTTAAAAGCGCCGTGGTACACAGAGGGATTTTTTCCTGAAAGCTTTGTTAGAGTGAGAAATAAATTGTGCTGCTGCAGTTTACTTCTGTATTTGTTCTGCAGTTTATATTCCAACAGTTCACCTTAGTGCTGGTTTCTGTAACCATTTTATGGCTTCAAAGCAACACCCTGTCAGAGCAGAGTCTGCTAAGCCACAACATTAAGTAAATGGAGGCTTATCAGAAAAGGGAGAACTGTTAGAATGCCCTCCCAGCAGTGAACACTCTAGCCTGGTTAAGCCTGGTTAAATATCCAGATTAATAATGTTAGAGAAACTTAACATGCATTAGTCTGAAATTCCAGGAGAACTAGAAAGGACCAAGTTTAGTATAAAAGGCTTGCACAACCAAACCTGCCAACAGTAATTACCAGATGCATTATAACCACAAGTGTCACCATGGGGATAGAAGTGTTAACATTTTCATGGAATGTTCTTGTCCCAAAAGTAGGACAAGACAGGTTGATATTACAATTCTAGTCTAGTGATTCACTTAATTGCTGTCCAAGCACCTCAGTAAAGTGTCACATGTGAGAATCTGAGTGGCCTGGTGCCATACCCTTTTCAGTCACAATAAAAAGTTAGTATTAAGAACTAGCAGTTAAAAATTTAAAGGCACAAGCCCGTTGAAAGAGGGAAAATTGTGAGTGTTTAGCTGAAGTGAAGTGCAGAGGAGTAAGTGGATTTGTGTACTAGCCTGTTTACCACGAGAGGGCAATAAACCTTTTCACATTTGAACACAATACTAATGTAGTTCAATTCTGTAGTAATTGAGAACCAAGTTGAAGTTAGGGTATTCAACTGTATTCTATTGAGAGAATAGGTTTAAAAGTGAAGGTATTAAACTGTATTCTAAAGAACAAGACTATAAAGTTCAGTGAATTTAGAAACAGTGCATTTTGTTCTTAAGAGGGGAAACAAGTGAAATATTGCTTAATTTATAGCAACAGAATTTTAAGCAGGTGAGAAAACTCAGCAGGATCATGAAGACAGTAGTGTCAATAGAAAACATAGTAAAAGGGAGTCAGATGGCTCTGCAATAGACAAGTGCTGCATTACCAGTCTTTGGTACCCAAAAATATCCTGGATTTAAAACCCAATTCAAACTTGGAAAGGCATTTTGTAATGCAGCTGTGTTTAGAGTGACATGGCACCAACCTAATCAGTATTACAATGTTTAAATTAAAAGGAGCATGGCAGGCAGACTTTGTGAACTGGTCAAGGACAGAACCTAGAGAAACAATGCACAGATAACTTGGTGATTATAGTGAATTCCTGAACATTCAGGAACAGATGAGCTGTGGTTTTAGTTTAAAAAGTTGACTCCTTCCTAGATTTGAGAACAGCTTCTATGCTTGAGACTAATGAGGTCAAGGATACTTTAATTTTGTCTTCCATTCAAGACCCATTTTAAAGCCCACAAGCCTAGATCACAGCTACAAAGACTGATGGTTAAGGGGCATTGCTACTATATTCAGACCACTTTGTAGCCTTTACTTGGTACTGTAGAACAATTTAAGGGTTTGGGGAGCTTAAATTCCAAATGCAAGATAATAGGGCAGTGGTCAGGTCATTACATAGTACAACTATTTAGAGGTTTTATGTCAGTCAGCATTTGCCTTTAACCTAATCTTTGCTAAAATATTTTATTTGAAGACATTGAATAGAACTTGGGAAGCCAGAACATATGATAGCAAGAGTTGAACCCCTACCCCCCAGAATACCCAAACTGTGCTCCAGTTTAGATTGCGAAAACCAAGTTGAGAGCAGGGGGTCTATCATATCTAAACTATAGACATGCACTGGTTAACTACCCATGACAATTCTGACAATCACTGGAAGGAACTGCATTTACAGACTTAAGATGCCACTGAGTTAACACTATTTTTAAACCCTATTAGTAAAGTGGCAGTCAGTAGATTGAGCCTAAAGATAACACTTTGCTAACAGAGGTAAAAAGCATTTTGGTGCTTTTACTAGATTTATAGAACAAGTTAAGCAATTGCAAGGAAAGTTTAACTGGATGAAATTTCATCCGAACATTGTTGAAGAATGTGCCACAGCTACAACTGAAGACAGTGATATGTTAAAGCATATTTTCCTTTAATGACATGCTACTGCTTGGATGTCCATCTGACTCAACTCTGCTGAAGCTTTTTCAACTTTAACTAGGTTTTCCTTGCATTAAACTTGTTTACTAGGGACTGCGAGAGCAAGCTATTCTCCACTGGTTTCAAATTTCTATCACAAAATAATTAGTCTATTACAGACCAACAGCCCCCATTCAGATGGCTCTTGCTAAACCTCTGAATTTTCAGCTGGATAGTCTCAAACAAAACGGGAAGGGTTGCAGAAAACACATTAAGTAAGCTTAGGATCGGAATTAACCAAGCTATGACCATTTTCATCTGTGCATCCACTTCAGAAAGGAGAAAACCATCTAAAGCAGCTAAATGCAAAGCCATTCTAGTGATTTCCAATGGAATGGAGGAAACCAGATGTGCTGGGAGTCAAATCCTTGCTGTCCAGGGACCTTACTAAAGCAAGCATGTTAAGGAGGCAGAAAAAAGATGCAGAGTCCAAAAGCGGCCCAAAATCAGTCAATAACAAAGTCAAAGCTGCTGTGTGATGCGAAACACTGAAAGCAAGTTTTAGCCACTCCATCAGGCATGGGCTATACCCAAGCCTCCCTGGACAAAGGATGCTAGCAACTTTTCCTGACATTAATCATTGTAGTGTCCTTGTATAGGTGATAAAGAAAAGTATGGCCATAAGGACGTAGTGCAGAGAGGCAAAAACATTTGACACTAGGAATCTAGGCCACAGATACTTCATTAGAGATGACTCACCAAAACAGCTCCCCATATTAAGCATAAGCATCTCCGCAGCCTCAACTACACATCTGGGATCAATGTTTGTTATGATCACTAATTCCGGTCATGTATACACAGTATTTGACTAATTTTTTGTGGCCAACACCCATCTCTTAAGAGTAGTGCATTTTCCGACTTGCTTGTTCAGGGAAGACAGTCTTGCCAAGGTGGAGGACCTCAGTGTGAAAATGTTTTAATGCCTGCAACAGATTTAACAGCTAGCCTAGAAGACATTGTTGGGACAGCTCTCCACCTGCAGACACTGACAACTGAAGTACATACCAAAAAATCTGGGCACCTAGCATAACAGGAATCTCCCTTTTACAGAGTTAGACTTTAGCTCAAGGATCCACAACAGTCATGACCAGTTTTAAAAAGGGTATTTAACTGAAAGTTACAGCTAATGTTGCATCAGCATGCATTTGATAAATTAGTATGCAGCTAGTGTCTGGTATTAGCCGACCATTCTTGGGGATTGACCAGAAATAAAAATCTGGGACATTCTACAGAGTCAGGGCAGCTGACACCATTTTTCATAAGTACAAGGTTAGCTGCCTTTGTAAGCCATTTTAAGGCTTGCCAATTTCCTTTTCTGTACTTTGAACCCATCCCATTTGGTTAGTATCCTTACCCAGCCCATGCATACTCCTAGTGATCTGGATAGAGCCTAAAATGTGTGGACAAAGGCCCAAGGACATTTTAAATACTGCTCTTAAGTTGCAACAGTATACATGCATTTTCTGAAGGATGCAAAATGTGTATGATTTAGTGACTTCAGTCACTAGCATTTTGCCAGAAAACCACCAATAAGGAACACCAAAAACAGGAGGCAAAAATGTGGATAGTTGAAAGTTATGACCCCATATTTAGAATCAGCATTTAGTGTACAATCCCTATACTGTAAAAATCTTAAAAATAATTGCTTCCTAAAAAGTAAGCTGCAAGAGGAGAGTTTCTCCAAATTACTGGTGCCAGCAGTACATTGGACACAGTCTGTTTTCCCATGTACTAAACAGGCTCATTGGTAATGCTGGGGAGAGGAACAGTCCTGTGAAGGGTAAATGGGAATATGCTTCCCAAAATAGAAGTTTGAACATACATATTTTTGGGGGGGGGGGGCAGAGTGGCTGATCAGCAAGTTAAGGATACTCAAGGGATATTTGGAGAAACATTCTGTCTGGGGGCAGTACAGCAGTTTACTAGAAAATCTTAGTTACACCATTGGTACATTGCATTTCTGAGACCACATAAATTCTTATGGGAAATTTATCCTGAGCTGGGAAACCATTACAACTCATTACATATGGTTAGGCTAACCTCAGGAGGAAAGGTTTTAATGTGAAGGTACGGAGTGGATCAAGACTTACACTAGTAGTTGCTAGTTTTTACGACATACAACACAAATACACAAGAACAAAGCAAAAATATGCAACTCTTCAGTACTAGAAGCATATTCAACTAAAGTAACAAAACGGGGAATACGAGAACTGGGTTACCAGACAGCCGCAATACACATTGTTGGCAGCCAATAGTTCTCACTTATTTTGTAGCAGAGTAGGAATATTCCCTTACCTGGGGCATTGGCATAACAGTTAACAGTTTCAAACTGAAATGCGATCTCTAACATTAGGAGAGCAATAGCTCTCCCTCCCGAAGTGTGATCAGTGCATTTGGTGTCTCAATGTTCACATTTCTCAGCTGTCCAGATTATCGGCTCGCTTTTCGATTGCTCATAAAATGTGATTTTTCTGGCACATTGAGGGCTGGTTTTCAGACGTTATTCAGAAAAATGAATACTGCAGCATAACACCATTCTGCCAGCTTTTTACGTTAAGAATATTTAAAAACGTCAATATTCTGGGGGGGGGGGGGGGGGTCTAGATTTCTTGCACCAAAAGAGGCACAGACTATCATCGGTTACCAACATTTGAACATTATGCATACAGCGTTCAGCATTATCCTGCTTAGACCTTAAAGCAATGCCCTCCCGATAGGGAATAGTTTATTCCTTACGGATATCACCTGCCCTCCTTACGCAGGATGGTACCTATTTAGCTTGTGATAAAAAAACATTGAGGGCAAGTATCTTTAGGATTTATGACAAGATATCCAAGTATCCTTTAGTAGTCAAGAGTGCATTATTTTCTAATACGTACACACGGAACAGCGTGACATTTTAGAGTCCAGAATAAGTTTCACAAAGAGGCGAGGGCATGGTTTGTCCTGCAAAAAAATCTCGTGTTTTAGTAAAGCACGTCCCACTGTTGGCATTGGAAACGGCTATGCTAAAAAGTCAGAACTCATTCTTTGCGCAAAAATAGCTCAGCAGAAAATCTAACTGCAAACGTAAATGGAGACGCTAACTGCTAACCATCTTAATTCACCGTTGGCTTACAAGTAAACTGAAAAGTGAACGGGGAATAGGGTTGCCACCTTTTCAAATACCCAAAGTGGGATTTTTTTATAGAAACATGAACATTTGCAGTAAAAATCATACCCACAGCCGGTGCAAAGGACAGAACTAAACTTTTTTTGCCAAAGTTATTTTTGTAGCATTTGGTTGCTTATGCTAGTTTATATAACATGCATGCGTTTGAGATCCAAGATGAAACCATTAAAGTTTGGGAAATATTTTTGTCCTAAAATCTTAGGACATTTGCCATTTTTAATTTTTTTTGCAGGACACACCTGCCCAAAGAGGGACAGGTGGTAAGCAAGTAACAAAATATTCCCGATCGTGAGGGCATTGCTTTAAGGTCTGAACAGATTATGCATTATGTTCAAGTGTTGGTAACAGAGGATAGTCTGCAAGAAGTCTAGACACCCCCCCCCCCCCAGAATATTGACGTTTTTAAATATTCTTAACGTAAAAAGCTAGCAGAAGGGAGAGTTATGCTTAAGTATTCATTTTCTGAATAACGTAGTCTAAAAATCCATTAGTTTTGCCAACCCTCAATTTGCCAGAAAATCATAAATTTTATGAGCAAACGAAAAACGAGCCAATAATCTGGACAGCTGAGAAATGTGAACCTTAAGACCCCAAATGTACTGATTACTCTTGGGGAGGGAGAGCTATTGCTCTCCAAAAATGTTAAGAGATCGCATTTCAGTTTGAATCTGAATGTTAACTGTTATGCCAGCTACAGGTAAGGGAATATTCCTATTCTGCTGCAAAATAAGTGCGAACTATTAGCTGCCAACAATGTTTATTGTGGCTGTCTGGTAACCCAGTTCTTGCATTATTCCCAGTCTTGTTACTTGAGCTGAATATGCTTCTAGTACTCAAGAGTTGCATATTTTTGAATTGCGAGTTGCATATTTTTGAATTGTTCTTTTTGTGTTGTATGTGTAACTTCTAAATTCGTAAAAACTAGCGACTATTAGTGTAAATGAAGTCTTGTAGTCCACTCGGTACCTTCACATTAAAACCTATCCTCCTGAATTTAGCCTAACCATATGTAATGGTTTCTAATGGTTCCCCAGTTCAGGATAAATTTCCCATAAGAATATATGTGGTCAGGATTTTCTAGTAAATTGCCCCCAGACAGAATGTTTCTTCTCCAAATACCCCTCAAGTATCCTTAACTTGAGGATAAGCCACTCTGCCCCCCCCCCCCAAAAAAAAGACTACACATGTTCAGACTACTATTTTGGGAAGCATGTTCCTGTTTACCCTTCACAGGGCTGTTCCTCTCCCCAGTTTACCCTTCACAGGACTATTCCTCTCCCCAGCATTACCATGAAGCTGGTTTAGTACATAGGAAACCAGACCGTGCCCAACATACTGCTGCCACTAATAATTTGAAGAGGACACTCCTCTTGCAGCTTACTCTTAGGAAGTAACAATTATTTTTGAGATTTTTTTTTTAGCACATTACAGTATAGGGATTTTACGCTAAATGTGCCGATTCTGTATCACAAGCTATTAGCGGTAATATAATTAAACATGGGATCATTCCTTTCAAATATTCACATTTTTGGTGCGTTCCTTATTTTCTAGCAAAATGCTAGTGACTGAAGTCACTAAATGATACACATAACACAAATACTGTTGCAACTTAAGAGCAATATTTAAAACATCCCTGGGCCTTTGTCCACACATTTTAGGGGACTCGATTTTTTTAGGACTGAAAAAGCTGTGCAAAATAGACTTTACATAAGATCACAAATACGGAGAATTCATTTTTACTATACACTTGAAACAAAGTAGTATCAAGAGCATTAACAAACATGCCCTACCCACTGCCAAGACATGGACCTATTTTTAAATTTAGGTTTGGAAAAATTGCTGGATTAAGGGATGAACCATAGTTATTACACAAGTTCAGAAACTAACAATCAATTCGCATACTCTTTTGCAGTTTAACGCTACTATTAGTAACCCTGTTTGGAACTCTTCTCTTTCCATCACCCCCCTCAATATGCTATTAAAAATTCATGCTACCCAATCCTATTATTTAAGGGCTCAAGAAATAATAAATCGTATAATGCAAACCCTCTTACCTTAAGCACTTTCTATCCTTTACTAGATCCATCCGTTTACCCTAGTAAGTTCTCTGTTCGCTCTTTTTATACGTTAGGAGGATGTTAAGGGATCATTAGTTACATCACCTGTGAGGTGTTAGGGATCAGTACATCCTGAAGTCAATTCTTTCCAGCTGGGGTAACGAAACTGCTGACTCTGACTAATAAACCCTACGTGAACTAACCAATCGTGCTTCAAAAATTCTGAAAGTCTCCTGAAAAGATGTGCTGGTACTATTACTACTGCAACATGGTTGACACCTTGGAATATCATAACGTATGATATTCTTAGTAAGTCAGTAAAACCTAAACTGTCTAATAGAAATTGTTTAACTAGTTAACACTTAGATAACCTCAGAATACGTTAGTTATGAATTACTCGCTAGGAGTTGGACAATATTGTAAGGAAAACATTACAAGATAAAATATGTTCACAGTCAACTGCTACTTAGATTCTTAAACAGCTAAGGCTATGACAAGAAAGGGGGTTGTAGAATAACAGACTTCTTACATGAATACAGTGCTGAAATACGCAGGAACCCCCCCCCCCAAGCTATCCAAGGTACCATTCCAGCACTGTTATTTGTTGTTTGCTAAATGTGACCCGGTGGCTGCCTTCACCAGCCCTGGAATTGACAGATTACACGTTATGTTTTATAACGTAATACAAATGTACTTAAACTTGTCTTTATTGATCACCATTTCATTTCCCTGCCTGTACTGTGACCGTGCACCTAGCCTATGGAAAATTACTATTAGTTTGCAATTTCTGAATGATAGTAACTAAAGTAAACTGACCGCTATTGGACATTATCTTTTCTTCTACTGCTTGCAAAATCTGGAGAAACTGGCTGCGAGATATATATATATATATATATATATATATATATATATATATATATATATATATATATATATAGGGTTCAGACTCTGGGATTCATTATTAAGTTCCATATACAGCTTCTCTGCACTGGGAACTTGCAGTGAAATAGTGAAAATTGTTTTGATGATGATATACAATACAAAACATGCACATGTGGGTGATTTGCATTAAAAAGTCAATCATTTTCTCTCAGATTTGTCTGGCTGCATAACCACAACTGTATTTGGTTGGAATGTGTATCAGTTTACTTAAAAAATGCAAACTGTGCATACATACTTCAATGAGCTCCCTTGAAGAATGTGTTTGTTAATTTATGTACTACTTTCTTTTCACATGTCAGACACCAAGATGATAGTAATAATAATAATAATATATGTTCTCTCTCTCTCTCTCTCTCTCTATATATATATATATATACATATATATATATATATATATACATATATATATATATATATATATATATATATATATATATATACATATATATATATATATATATATATATATATATATATATATATATATATATATATATATATATATATATATATATATATATATATATATATATATATATATATATATATATATATATATATATATATATATATATACACACACACACACACACACACACACACACACACACACACACATGTATGTCTCCTGGAATGGTTCAACCACCCTGTTAAGCAACCAGTCAGCAAATACAGAAAATATATGACATAATCATATCTCATTTATAGGCCAACTGTTTGAAAACTATATTACATCTACCAAACAGCAAGGCAACTAATGTTTGGTAAGCATGTCCCTGCCAGTTGTGTTGTTTCCTTGCACTAGGACATAGTGCCTAGACGTCATCTGGAATATGGTAGCGGCACTGATGATGGCATGGCATCTCTTTCTCAGGAAGATGGTTCTCTCATACTATCTGACTTCAGGCAATGCTTTTGATGATGGGCAGGTGTTTCCCTTTCAGGTGTACTGCCCCCCTCACTCTAGCACATATTGTCAAGGTGCTGTCTGGCACATGCCAGTGCTACTGATGCTGGGCAGGGCATAGGTCTCTTAGGGAAACTACAACCTGACATCACCACATAGTGAGCAGGTACCAACCTGCATGTGTTTATAGATGTGGCATATCCCTATTAGCTACACTGCTCCCAGAAACTAGTGCATACAGCCCAATTACCATCTAGAATATGATAGTGCCACTGATGGTCAGTGTACTTCCTTTTCAGCTGTACTTCCCTCTGTCTCTAGCACATAGTGCCCAGCTGCCATCTAACAAATGGCAGTGATACTGATAGTGGGTAGGACATCACAAACTTAGTTGTACTGCTCTTCCAGTTTAGCATACAGTGTCCATGTACCTTCAGCCATATGGCATTGCCACTGATGACAGAAGGGCATCTCCCTCTCAGGTGTAAAACCCATTCACATTAACACATAGTACCATGTACTATCAGACACATGGCAGTGCCACTGATTAAAGGCCAGATATCTAAATTTTCATTCCATGGTTCCATCAGACTAGCACATAGTGCTATGGTAAACTATAACTCATCATATTGCTCCTGGTCATTGTCCGGGCAACTCATACAAGTACTCTTCCCTGACATTGTAATATTGAGGGTTAGGGCATTTCTGCAACATTTTCATAGGTTTATAGGTAAGTACTAGGCAAGCTGCCTTTCTTGGCCATTTTAAGCCCAGCCAATGTCCCTTTCAGTTGTGAGATTCAAGCCCTGTACCTTTTATCTGTGAGGTAAACACCTTAACCATTATACTGATCCCCTGTAATTCGGTGATACCATCTGACATACAGTAAGGCCTCTAATGAGGGACAGGGTATCACAGTCTGGGTATTTACCAACATACACTGTTAAAAACAATTAGAAACAAGGCAACTCAGTAATATGTAGCATGATATTAAAAAGATAAACACGTCAGTACATGACATCACATTAATGCACATGTAAGGGAAGGTACTATATTGTACAGAATCCAGCTTCTACTTCAAAGTGGCAAGTGGTTTTACCTAATGCGTTAATTTATTAACTGATACCCTTATTTCATTGATGTCACATTGGATATGTAATATGCAGTAGGACATATACAGTAGCTGATTTTGTTTAGGAAGATAGATTTTGTCATGATTGCCATTTTTCTCACAGATGCATAGATGATAACGCATTACAGAGCATACAGTACTTTTCTGCAAAGCATAATATCTTAGCATAGTAACAATGCAACAGCATGAGATATGCTACAGCAGCATCAGTCCTTTGTGGCATTCTAGTTTTGTCTAAAGGGTATGAGTAGGATGCAATGACTCAGAAGAATAAGTCTACTTATTACAGTACAAGATACTGAGTAAAAATATGCCGAAAGATCACGTGCTGAAATTACTTTATCATATTTATAGATACTATGTATAAAAACCTCTTCATATAAGGAAAAAGTTATATTATCAGAAATGGGTGATAGTAAGAATATCAAATTACCTGGTTATCTTGATTCTTCTGTAACTTCTACATGGCAAAAGTCTAGAAAGTAGGGAAAGCAACCCCCTCTTCTCAATGCCAGGCAGTAATTGTACATTCATGCTTTAGAGGAAATGCGTTCCAAAGAATACATTGATGATTGCTGAAGGCTGCGTCTTTTCTCCTTTGTGCAAGAAAGTCTTTTAAGGCAATGCCAGTGATCAGGTAAGGGTATAACTCATGTGTGGGGTGCTTTCAAACAATTACAAATACTGCTCTGGTATAGGTATGTGACAATTTATTGAATAGTGGTATACTGAAAGTCATAACATTGAACGCCAAATCTCAAAATGCATACAATTTGAAACATTGCAATGTTGAACTCAGAATGCCTACTAATAGAATACAGTTAACTTGCAGTTAACCAGCACCCATGGGGATTGGTAGATGCCGAATAATTGTAGTTTCTAGTTGGTTGAGAGTTACTATTAAAAATAGGCCTGACTAATACTGTGCATATATTATTGTTTGATTTGACTTGTTCTTAGGTTGGGGAGAGGGGGAATTTATTCCTATCTTTCTTTTTCCTTTTAAAACTCTAAAACACTAAAAACAGAAGGTATGTTTCTGCAGGGGGAGAACAGGAAGTGCAACACATGAAAATGTAGTGTATTTCTTCGATTTTTTTTTCTGGTTGCTTGAGAGTTCTAGTTGCTTGAGTTCCGGTTAACTGAGCGTTTACTGTATATGCACTACATACATCCATTGCACCAGTACTCAGCCACTCAACAAGCAATATACCTTCCCACCTTGCCGGTTAATGAAACTCAGAAATGAGCCATAACATGGGTTCTGCAGTTTGAACATGTCCATCTCTCTGTACATGTAGCACAGAAGATATGTCGATTACAGCATTTTGATATTTTAACAATGCGCATTCAGTATTGTGATTTCAGCATATTTCTTGTCAGTAAGTTGGCATAGTCCCCTTTTGGTACAGTTTGGCATACAGCAATGTTAATGACTAGGAGGACTGCAACTCTTTCTCTTAGGTTTGCAGCATGTCCTGGTCTGATGCCTCCTGACATAACGCTGTGCCACTGATAAGGGCAGGGCAAATCTCTCATAGGTATGCTGTTCATTAGCATGAGAATGTTGTGCATTATAATTGTATATGGTAGCATGACTGCTAAATGGCTGTCTGTCCTTCTACACCAGCGGTCCTACTTGGACAACAGAATATACTGTACTGGGATCACATTCTGAGCTATGCAAGTCTCATCAATGACAGGAGGAAAATCAGTCTGGCAGTCGTAAGCTTCTTCTTTGGGATAACATGGAACATTCAGATACCATTTTAAACTAAAAAACAAATGAGAATGTCAGGACAAAAAAGATGTATTGAGTCAGCCTGGTTATTACTAATTCTAATACAGTTTTGTCTCCTACATCCTTGTCCTATACTCTTCATTCAATCACCTTTAAACCCCACTGATATCTCATATCATACCATTGTTTCATGCAATACATTCCAGGTCACTACCATCCCTTCAGTGGAAGTAGTATTTTCCTAAATGAATTGTACATTAAAACTGCCATCTAGCTTCCCTTACTCCCAATCTTTCTAGCTCAGTTCTGCCTCTTTCACATGTACACATGTGCAGTTTATATATATATATATATATATATATATATATATATATATATAGAGAGAGAGAGAGAGAGAGGGAGAGAAAGAGAGAGAGAGAGAGAGTTCAGGGATGGAAAAGAAAGTGAAAAAGTGGAAAACATCCAAAAAATACAAAAATATTCTCAAATCCAGTGATACAGTTACATATAGTACATTAGCACAAATTGCAACAACAACTGAAAAATGTATTTGTGTATACTGAGAGAACAGTACCCATCCCACTGATGGTACCCAAACCACTGATATGTATAATGACAAAGATCATGCACCTTACATGGGGGAAGTATTCAGAAACAAACAGCACACTGCATTAGGCAAAACAGCATAATAAGCACTGTTGTGCATGAAGACAGAGATAAAAGCACATGCACGTTATGAGGTTGTGTTATCTGTAAAAATAGCATTTTAGGCATCACAATTAAGTTGGCACATAATGACATGCAAATGAGTGTCAACATGCTAATGACAACTACTGTGAATGCAAGTGATAAAATCAAACAGGGTGTATGATATAAACCCATTTAAATTTTCATGATAAGCTGCAGTGATCAACTTTTCCAAACACTATAATTTTTCATTAAGTAGGTATATCACTCATGCTATGATGCATGGGACAGCATTTACTTTAGCCACTCAGTATGTGTTAGTGGCCACCTTAGAATCTGCCACCCTCTGCTTCACAGAAGAATCCATCAGTGCCTGATATACCATCATTTCAATGACTGGGACATAGTCAAACACTGCTGTTTGGGCATAGCATTAAATGGGAGCTAGTAGACTGGTGTTGTCTTTGCATGGGGTCAAGGGATGGCACATGGAATATTTATCCTAGTGGTCATCAAGAGTTGTGTAACCTTAACCATTCTTGCTACAGGGACCTTTCAGTATCCAGTGTCGGACACACTAGGAGTTTCATAGGCCTCAGCCTTGTGAAACCTACACCACAACTTAGCTATGATATTGATGCATGTGGAGGGACATGCATGGTTCCCAGAGACTGCAGAGGAGAAAACAATCATTATTCAGGAAGTCTACAACATAGTCCACTTCCTTATGGTCCTGGAGACAAGTGACTGCATTGCCACCCCAGCCTCATCTGTTCCACACCATGTCTAGTATATCAGCCATAAGGATATCCACTCCATCAGCTGCCAGGTGCAGTGCAGTTGTACAGGGTATTATATACAATGTATATGTTCACCATCCAGACCGTCCTCATGATTCCCATGTCCAACACATATCCAGCCTATGCCAGTGCTTCATGTTGCGGGTATTTTACACAGGGTCATCTAGTCGATTGGTGCACACCATGCCAACCCTAGGGGTTATGAAGTCCAATCAAATGAGTATAGCTAGCAGACCACTCATAACAGTGTTTGTTGTTCTGTGTTGCAGGTCATGGAGCCATGGCTGACAACCTCCATCCACGGCCTCTAGGCAGAGGTACAGCTGGATTGCAACATCACACTGGTGCAGACATAAGCCATCCTTCAAAGGGTTTTCTGCATTCTAAAGTCCTGCTTCTGCTGCCTGTATAATTCTGGTGTCACACAGCTATATGTTTCAGAGATGTAGAGCATGATATTAACACTGTGTGCCTTGCTACACACAACATGAAAAATACAAAAATATTACAGTTAGAGGAGACTGTTGCACTGACTAATCATATTTTTGCCAGCAGTGGAGGAGGAGATGAGTGAGGAGTCAGAGTATGACACATTCATGGGGGCCCCCATGCCAGAAAAAGGTGGTTATAATAAGTCAAGGAATGGCAAATAGGGCTCATCTGGTCTGTGGCTATAGGTCATGACAAGACAAACACAGAACAAAACTGCTTGCATTTACATAAGAAGGCTATGCAGTATGGTGCACTGACTGGTCATGATCTGTATTAGACACTATTATATCCACATTATTCAGATAGTTGGGTAGGGCACAGTAATTTCATTTGCAAATGTGAGTGACACAGTGGTATAAGTTAGTTGGCTAGCAGTAGTGAAAGGTTATAGATGGTGCCTAAGTTAAGCATGCATATAGCTGGGGGATTGTGGGATGTCAAGGGTAATTTCCACAGGTGATGTTGTGGAGATTTCAGGGATGAAATGCTGGTTACATGTACCATGTGTCTTTGGAGTGTAAGGTCTGGCAGCATGTGATCTAGATGACGGTGTAGCAAGTTGGCTGCATGTGAATTATTGTCAGCATGACCACTGATGTGTAGTACTGACAGAGGGATGAATGCAACTACACTATGTTTGAACTGGAATAATTGTCATTGTGGAGATATTTACTGTAGTGGGCTACTGTCAAACTGCAAGACCCTGAGTGGATGTGCCCATAGTGCAGCTAGAGAAACATAACTTCTTAGGAGATTACTAGGCTAATGGCTCAAGAACTCTTACAAGCCTAGCTAGCTTTACCTATATTTTGCACAATTTTCTATCCCTTGGGAAAATATAACAAGGGTCAGCAAGCAAGGTTTTTTTATAGACTAGCTTTGTCCATAAGGGACGTGGGTGCCACCCCAGAAGTGAATTTGCAATTTCCCATCCATTGGTCTAGATTGCATTTGAAGATAGTCAGGGAAGGCCTCTGTTTCACATGAATAGGATACTTATTCCAGAGGAGTGGCAATCTCTGGGACATATCTGTCTGTCCGACATGATCTATTTGTGTCATACATCAAGTTTAGATCTTTGAAGCAGGTAGCCCTCATGCAGTTAGTTTTGTGAATAGGCAACATTTCCATTGGGGTGGGTCAGAGACTGCCTTGTATGTCAGGCACAGATCACCTATCATAGTCAGTAGGAAACTGAATACAGTGATAGGGCTTTTAATTGGTCCACATATGACATGTTGGTTATACCCTGTATTTTATGTTTGAAACCACTAAGGAAACTCCAACTGTTGTAGGTGCCTGGTGAGGTACATGTCAAAGGATGCATTGTACTTGATCCTTGGTTTGATGAGAGCAGAGTACAGTGGTACTAGCACATGCTTAGATTTGGATGGAATGCCCTTACTTATTAGCTTAGCCATATAGCAGGATTTCCTCTCCACCATGGACACATACTGGTCAAAGTTCAGATTACTATCTGAATTCCCAGATCTCTCACCCAGTGGGTCCACTATTAGAAGGATGCTATCAGTTTTGTAATTTTCAGGGGTATTTGATTTCCCAAAGGGTATTATTGTGCACTTCTTCACATTTAGTTTGAGGCCATGGCTCTGACACCAATCATTAGTTGGTTTCAAACCTTTCTGTGGGATATCAACATCATTTGGGGAGTCAATGATTGCCCCCAACTTGCAGTCATCAGTAAACTTGGTCAGCCAAAGGCCATCTACATTTGCCTTGACATCTGACAAGTATATCCTAAACAGGAAGGGGCCCAGCACAGGGCCCTGTGGTACTTCACTGGTGAATGGCCTCTTACTGGATGTGGATTCCCCTGCTCTAACAATGTGTCGTATCCATAAGACATTTGGCTATCCATCTGGTGATGCAGTGGCTTATACCCAGTTTTGAAAGTTTATCTATAATACCTGAGTGAGTTATTGTGTTAGATGCCATGACCACATCATGGTAGGAAGTATGTACTGTCTTACCATCATCCATGACCTTGGTGACTTTCTCACAAAAGTCTACCATATTGAGCAGGCAGGACTTGCACTTGACTTGATGAAGTCATGACCAGATAACTATTAATAACCAAAGGCAGAGATTACAGTTGAGTCAGATGACTATCATCTATCTCCATGTGATCATCAACAGCCAGTGGCATTGGCCATGGTGAAGCCAGTTGAGTGTTGTCCATGTTCACCTGACTGTCTAAAGCCATGGAGGAGGTTTCAGTTGATCCAGCTGTCTGGGCAAAGCAGCCATTAATACCTACTGTCTGTAGCCACTCCCTATGTCAGCTATGGTAGTCAGTTGCAGCTACAGGGATGAACTCATGGTTGCCATGTGGGCTGTCTTTGCTTGCATTCCATGCAATAGTTGGAGGTACTCAAAGAGGCCATAGTGAGCTTCATACATGCCATGCAGCACACTGAACACCTCAAATATTGTCCAATAATCATCCATCTGTGCCTGGCTCATAGCCTTACACATTTGCTAGTTGATGTCTAGGGTAACACCTGTGTCAAGGGAAGTATGTGCCTCAAGGCATGATGGCCAGCAATACCTCTTCACCAACTGACATGTGTGCATCTCAGAGGTATGACCTCCAGTGTTGGCTGCATTTGTGTTGCCTGAGCATCATGTGTGGAACTCACATTGATAGAAAATCCTACACTAAATGCAGGTGATGTAGGAAGTCCAACCTGGGCTTCTGATGACACTCATCTGTGTGGGAAGGGAATGTACCTCTAATGTTAGGTTTGCTGACAGTGCCACTATGTCCTCAGAATGTGTCATGTTCACATTGTCATCATGGACAGCCTCTACAGATGTGCTGACACAAGGTATGTACAGACCTGCAGTGCTGGATTCTCTGTCAGTGGAATCTGTGATAGCATGCAAATTAAACACTGGAGTGTAAGCCAGTAATATGTGATCGATCATTTCAGTGTATCAGACAGACAGCTTCATGCCAAGAATATACACAGCCTATCAAGCACAAATGTGCTTTGTTGTGCAAGATGTATCTATTACATGCCCTATGTCCCTTTATTACAGAAATGTGGTATGATATGTGTGGGTAAACCGTGCAAAGGTGCTAGGCAATGTCCTTTTAGACTACCATGTCACATAACTCAGCTGGTCCATTTAACACTGACTTGAGGGTAGTCATACCCTCTCTTGCAAGAGTTCACTGTTCAAGCCTTGATGTTTATGATGACATGCATATAGCCATGTGTGAGTAGTACAGGCTGATGTGCAACCAATTTCAACATAACTATCAATACTAATCTGGGGCATTACCAACAGACACCAGGGCAATCATGAGCAGTTTGACTCCTACACTCAAACTACCTCACTCAGCATAAGTGTCCTGTCAGTGCCACCACTGAAGGTTATAAAAACTGCTCAGTCTCTGTCGGATTGTAATGCCTTGGGGTTGTGAACCCACTGATCAATGTGTATGTGGTTATGTCTTATGCCCTGTTGTTTATATAGCTGATCATGTCAGTGACCCTGTGACACTCCTGCAGGACTACCCAGTTGTGTTTAAGTATAGCACTTATTTACTGCACTAGTTCATGCTGCACAGCATCACCAAAAGCCATCTCCTCCTTATGCTTCTCCAGGATTCTCATGCCATGAGTCCATAGTGCATACAGCAGAATATCAGTCTCATGTGAAATGGGTTTTTCCTACAATGCCATTCATTTGGTACCATGATAACACCAATAAACCAGTGGGTACACACATGGATCAGAGTGTCTATATATGACTATCCACGTGAGCTAACACCTAGCACCTTACTGCCTCCATTACCTCTGTTGTGAGTACACCCTTGTGCAATGCTATGCCATAATCTCCTGTGTCACTATGCCGTAGTGTGGTACTTATGAAAATGTGATCTGCATACACTGTACATTGTGCTAGTGCCTAAAGCATGAAGTATTCCAGTGGTACTGCAGATCTAGAATCCCCGGCAGACAAGCCTGCAATCTGTGTGGCTATACAACATAGTCTCCATTGCTCTACCTGGATATCTCTAACAGGTCTATACATTGTCCTGTCTGCTGCCTGTTCCATGCATGTTTGGCTCTCCATGCCTACAACCTGTTGCTTCTGTGCAGTCAGCTATAGATGGAGGTGCCCCAAGGAACAGATGCTGTTCTTCATGTTCCCAGGGATCTTGGTTGTTTCATCCTTCATGACTGCAGCACTTCCTGCCTGTTCCCTGTGTCCTTCCTGTATTGTACCTTACCCCAACATATTCTGTCATACCTCTGGAAGGACCATTTCAGTGTTAGCACACACAATCCCTACTGTGTGGTAGCCATGCACAGTGTAGCTGTCTCTACAATGTGGTATGCATTAGCAGCACTCCTGTCATTTGACACTTTTCCTATATGTTAATATCCTCAGAATCCTCTGCCTTCTATAGTGAGTAGCTACTGCAGTGCAGTTTATTGCAATATGATGACCGTGCAGCAGTGATCATACTAAAAATAAGGTGATTTAGCATGATGGTTTCCATATCAAAACAAAAGAACTCCAACTTAGGGTACGTCAAGCTATTTATTACATCCCAAAGTATAAAATGCAAAGCTTTCAGGAGATACCCTTCCTCAGTAAAAATAAAATCAAAGCATTCAATCCAATTTATAAAGCAAATTCAAGTATGATCACATGACACAGTCAACCAGTCACAGAATATTAAGTCTAATTAATGACAAGAACATGAAACAATACATGTATATTATAAAAACATTCACTGATGTAATAACATAAAATACAATTAATTATACTGCATCTTTTTCTTTATTAATATAGGCTTAATGCTAATTGTACTGTTTATGCCAGGTTCTGAATCAGCTTGAAAATTCAAAATCCAGTTGTATTTACTGATTTCCACGGTATTATTAATATCAGTCCCCCCCCCCCCCCCCCATGCTTTTGTATAAGACATCAATTACTCTAAATTTAAACTCAAGGTCAGAACCAGCTTTATTTTATTTATTTATTTATTTATTTATTTATTGACATTTGTTAACTGGGTTTGTCCAACTGGGCCTGTGGCCCATTTTCAGTGGAGACCCGAGGAGAAAAGCTCCAGTAGTACATTTCTAAACAAGTACAATTTTAAGTTATAGCAAAAATATTCACATATGTTGGGTTACATGCATAAAGTTAAAGTTGCATTAAAAAGAAGCTAAGTAACAATTTTACATTGATATAGTTCAATAGGTAAACAATATAATTTCTTTGTATAAAATTATGCAAATGCATGGCAGACACATTGGAGAGAGAGGTGTCATGAGGTACTAAGCATAGACATTTTGAGGGTACATAAAGGGAAGGAAGACTAGGTGGGGTCATGGCAAGGGCAGGTCCTGGAATTGAGAAAATAAGCTTTTAGTTCATTTTTAAAGTGTGAGGTGTGGGAGATTGAACGTAAGTCAAGGGGAAGTTTGTTCCAAGCACGGGCAAGGGAGTGTTTGCAGAGTAGTTTACCTACTGACCTTTTTGGGTGGTAGATATCAAGTAATTGTTGGTTAGAAGTATGGAGGATCCAGGATGGGATGTAGATGGAGACTAAGGAAGATAGAGGGTTTATAAAGAATAGAGTGTAGCATATGAAATTGATAAGACAGCAGAAATTGGGGAAGTTCAAGCCATTGAAGAGAGTTTAAATAACTGCAGTGGTGTGAGTTGTATGGGGAGTTAGTAATGAATCTGGCTATTTTATGGTAAGTCTGTTGGAGTTTGTTTAGAGTGGAGGCCTGGATATTGGTAAGAAATGGGGCGGCGTATAAGAGGGAGGGGAGGAGGAGTCTAGATTCAGGGGTTAGGAATTTTTTGTTCAGATATAGCAGACCTAGTTTCTGTTTTTTTTTTTTTTATACAATGGAGTATGTGTAGGTTGACCTTTAGTTCATCATTGATAATGACCCCTAGGAGTTTTATGTGGGTGTCAGGTTGGATAGTTGTATTGTTAGAAGATGTAATAAAAAAGGAGGTTATGTGATGAGAAAGAGAACAGGGAAGGAAAAGTAGGAGTTTGGTCTTTTTGTGATTTAGGATCAGTAGGTTGTGAGAGAGCCATTGTTCAGTGGATAGTAGGGCTTGTTGGGTCAGGGAGTGTAGTTCAGGAATGTTATTTCAGATGGATATAAGTGTAGAGTCATCAGCATTCTGAATAAGGTAGGATTTTTTGCATGAGGTTTAAAGATCATTGGTGAAGATGTTAAACAAAAGAGGTCCCAAGATGGAGCCTTGGGGAACACCAGTGAAGATGGGAAGGAAAGGTGAGGAGGATGAGAGTCATTTGACAGATTGTTCCCCACCAGATAGGTAACTATTAAACCAGGCAAGTGTGGAAGGGGATAGATGGAGATTTGTGAGTTTGGATAGTAGTAGAGAATGAGAGACAGTATCAAAGGCTTATGAGAGATCGAGGAAGAGACAGTAAATGAGTTTATTGTGTTCTAGGGACTCTGCAATGACATGAGTGAAGGAGAGGAGGGTAGTGGTAGTGCTGTGGTGAGGACGAAATCCATGTTGGGTAGGGATAAGTAAGTGGTGCGTGAGGAGGTGATTGAGAAGCTCTGAGTGAATACATTTTTCTAATATCTTGGAGAGGGGAGACAGAATGGCAATGGGTCAGTAGTTTGAGGGGTCAGTGGAGTTTCCACCTTTATGAAGAGGGATAGTAAAGAAAGATTTCCATAGGGTGGGGACAGTTGATTCTAGAATAGATTGATTAATTAGTATAGATATAGGATAGGCAACTGAGTCAGCAGCAAGTTTGAGGAATGTAGGAGATATATTGTCTGTGGAAGGAGAGCAAGGTATTAGCTTGAGTAGTAGAGATTTGATGTAAGTAATGGGAACTGACTCAAATGAAAACAAAGTTGTGTTAGTTTGACTTGGAGGGGTGAGTGTCGAAGTAGAGTTTGGCTTAAAGGTTACCAGATTTTGGATGGAAGAGATAAAGTGTTTATTCAGGAGGGTAGCTGTTTCCTGAGAGGAAGAGTTAGGGTATGGGGAGGGATTAGAGGGCTTTACAGGATAGAGGATGTTGTTGACAGTTGACCAAAATTTTTGAGGACTGGATTTGTTGTTAAGCTGAGCAGAGCTATAGTGTAACTTTTTGTCATTAGTTGTATGTTTTTTTGCAAGGTTCCTCAGTCGTCTGTATTTTTAAAGTAGAGGTGGTTGTTTAGCTTCTTCAGTATCTTTTGCGTGTGCATTTGTTTGAAAATTCCTTCATATGTCAGATTTATATTCTATAATATGATCCTTGATTCTACGACTACACATACCAAAATAAAAAGCAGGACATTTAGTGCAAATTCCTAAATACACTATATTCATAGTATTACATGTAGCATAACAATTGAAATTATATTCTTTTCCTGTCCTTGGATGTATGAAAGTACTATCAGTGATAATGTCTCTACAACTACAATTATAACGAGAATATATCCCATGTTTATTATTCACCATTTTATAATAATTATCAGATTTGTAGTCCTTATAGTATAGCCTCCTCTTTAAATTTCTACAATTCCTATAAGCAAAGCTGGGTTTGTCACCCAGCACATGTTGTAACTCTGGCATAGCCCTTAGAATATTCCATTTTTTTCTAAATTATTTGCTTTACAGCATTAGCTCTTCTGCTATATGTAGTTACATATCTAAAAGATCTGTGTCTGCTGAATTGGGATAAGTATACTATAGCATATTTATGCATCACCTGCTTACCACAGAACCAAACATTTGTATTCCTTGTATTGTGCGTATTTGTGCATCACCTGCTGAATTGGGATAAGTATATTGTAGTACTGCAATTAGCGTATTTGTGCATCACCTGCTTAATTGGGATTAGTATACTATAGTATTACAGTTGGTGTATTTGTGCATCACCTGCTGAATTGGGATAAGTGTACTGTAGTACTACAGTTAGTATATTTATGCATCACCTGGTGAATTAGGATACGTATACTGTACTACTACAGTTAGTGTATTTGTGCATCATCTGCTTAATTGGGATACGTATACTGTAGTACTGTAGCACTACAGTTAGTGTATTTGTGCATCACCTGCTGAACTGGGATAAGTATACTGTAGTACTACAGTTAATGTATTTGTGCATCACCTGCTGAATTGGGATAAGTATACTGTAGTACTACAGTTAGTGTATTTGTACATCACCTGCTGAATTGGTATAAGTATACTGTAGTACTACATTTAGTGTATTTGTGCATCACCTGCTGAATTGGGATAAGTATGCTGTGGTACTACAGTTAGTGTATTTGTACATCACCTGCTGAATGTGGATAAGTATACTGTAGTACTACAGTTAGTGTATTTATGCATCACCTGCTGAATTTAGATAAGTATACTGTAGTACTACAGTTAGTGTATTTGTGCATCACCTGCTGAATTGGGATAAGCATGCTGTGGTACTACAGTTAGTGTATTTGTACATCACCTGCTGAATGTGGATAAGTATACTTTAGTACTACAGTTAGTGTATTTATGCGTCACCTGCTGAATTTAGATAAGTATACTGTAGTACTACAGTTAGTGTATTTGTGCATCACCTGGTGAATTGGGATACGTATACTGTACTACTACAGTTAGTGTATTTGTGCATCACCTGCTTAATTGGGATACGTATACTGTAGTACTGTAGCACTACAGTTAGTGTATTTGTGCATCACCTACTGAACTGGGATAAGTATACTGTAGTACTACAGTTAATGTATTTGTGCATCACCTGCTGAATTGGGATAAGTATACTGTAGTACTACAGTTAGTGTATTTGTACATCACCTGCTGAATTGGTATAAGTATACTGTAGTACTACATTTAGTGTATTTGTGCATCACCTGCTGAATTGGGATAAGCATGCTGTGGTACTACAGTTAGTGTATTTGTACATCACCTGCTGAATGTGGATAAGTATACTTTAGTACTACAGTTAGTGTATTTATGCGTCACCTGCTGAATTTAGATAAGTATACTGTAGTACTACAGTTAGTGTATTTGTGCATCACCTGCTTACCACAGAACCAAACATTTGTATTCCTTGTAATGTGCTACTTCATCACTGTCTAGTTGCTTATTGGCTTTGCTGAGAGTGCTATTTTTCATCTGTTTGTACTTTGATAATATTCATAACAATAATTTCATCACTGCTCCATTTTTCTTTGCCCATGCACTGTAGTTTTCATCCATGCAATGTACTACTTTCCCACACACCTGTGACACACATACCTATACCCTGTGGTTATCCTCAGTCACATCACAGGTATTACCTAACATTGATATACAGTCCTCTGATGACCTGATAACCATTCTTCCTTCCAGGACCTTTCTTAATAAGGAGTACCACATCATACTGATCATCGAATTTGTGTCTTGTTCCCTTTCTGTCATTTCTTCTTTCAATTTTGTGGATTTGTTGTTATATTTTTGTCCATTTGTTTTTATTTTGTCTGCAGGGTCAGTCATGCTGTAGACAGTGGTGAGGTTGTGACAACCATTTCCTGCATTGACCAACATTCCACCTGCTAAAATGCCAGAAGTCTCCAGTTTGGCTCTCTGCAGGTGACTAAGGTCTCTATGTAGAAGCTGGTTGGAAGGGCTTGCTGATGGCTTGTGGTGCTGCTTTAATAGTGAGTGACATAGGCTCCTCATTAATGAGTGGTACAGAGGTGCCCACCTGGGTCATCCAACATGAGGTGCAACAGCTGGTAAGGGCTGAGGTGGACCATCAGCTTGATACTCACTTTGGCACCCCTGAGTGCCTACTCATGTGAATAATTGAATCACATAGCTACCTGACCCTGACCATCCCCCTGCCAGTGGCAGAGCCCACCACTGATGCCAATCATGGGGGGGGGGTGCCTGGCTTCTTTGCTGGATGTCTTCTAAGATGGGTTGGAAGGCTGTTCTCACCCCCCCTATCCCCCATCATGATGCTTGCCTGTCTTATGTGTCACTTACCTACTTAATGTTCACCTTCTGTCTGTCTTTATACATCTCTCATTTGTGCCCCCCTCCCCTCTTTTATAATTACTTCCCAAGTCTGACTTTGTTGGGGCTCTATGTTTTTGTACCTGCCCCTACAGCCATCCCTACACCCTACTTACTGCCACAACTTCCCCAGGCTTCCCAACTCCTCTACCCTTTTCTCAAAAGAGGCAACTATCGTCCAAGAAAAATAATACCCTCCTTCCCCATCATATACTATTTTTCCCTTTCCATTGTCCTCTGTATTGCTGTGCCTCTTCTTCCTCCTTTCTAACTTGCCTATTGCCCCATTTTTCTTCCCATTTATAACATAAAACTAGTTGCTACCTTGTGGTGGTGCCCTTGTACAGGATCATAGCTGTGCCCATATCGCATAGATGAGGTGCTTTGATGCATGCTTGAACTTGCATCACATATGATATGCAGTCTACATACCAATGGTCCCAGATTACATGAACACTCATTCACAGTCTACTCACTGTCAGCTGTTTTCTCAATTGCACAGCTTCCCTATGTAGCATTATTCCCTTCATCTCTGTACTATGTCAGCACAAGTGCATACCTCATCTTTATTAGGTCATTTACGGCAACCTCAGTCATGCTATTTATGGCAACAATGTTTCATTAGCAATCTTTCTGAATATCTTCCAGTAAGTGTGAATGTTAGTAAGGAGACACATTGTTTAACTATAGTATATTATTATAGAAGACATTAATGTAATGCAAACAAGCAGTTTTCCAGTTAGGATGACAGTTAATTAGTGGAAGAGGTTAGTGACATAAATGGGGGTGAATGTCTTGTTTTTGTGATACATATTGGGAGGAAAGTAAGCATTTGTGCATAATCATGACTATGACTATATACAACAAGAACCATGTACAGGGCACTCTATGAATGTTGTTTTAGGGGGCAGTTCTTAATTAACACAAGGTATTGTATTGCATTGCTGTGTCTTTGTGGTTTTGTGGTTCACTTTGCTTATACTACCTTTGCTTAGCATTTTGTAGAAGGTGGACTGTGAATCCCAATACAATTCATGGTAGTCACTTATGTGCTCTAGCCACATCATACCAATCTTTTTCTTCTTTTTTATGTCACTTCTATATTCATTTTTAGATAAAAAAGTACATCATCCCATCTGTGCCCCTTTCTTGTCTAATGTCTAGATGTACAACTTTATAAGTTTTACCACACCCCAGAAATTCCATTTCCTTTACAATTAATTTTGTTAACTATGCATTTTATGCTTTGTCTTAATCTGATAATTCTTTGTATTCTATATGTAGTCTTAATAGAATGATGTCTTCAACAAGTCTAGAATACATTCCTTACACTAAATGCCACTACATTTTATTGGCCTTTACCATTATATGTTCACTTTCCAAGATACAACTCAATTTCAAGGTTATTACCTACAAATCCTTTTCATCCTCTGACCCTCTTAAGGTAACCCTACCTCACCTGTATGTCGCATGGGTTGACCTCAAGAACAAATAACCTTGTTCATGTTTACATTAAATCTCTTCTGACACCAGTATGCCCACGATGTAACCTACTATGGGCTTCTCTATAGATGCATTTCCTTCTTTCCTGTGACTACTACACTGATCTTTGCAGTATCAAGTTAATGTTTTTCATCCAAATAGTATGATATCTGAAACATAAACTACTCTATCACTGTGCCACTATAGGAACACTGGTCAGGGAGTCACCCCCTGTGGCACAGGATCAGGCTATGCTCCTGACCTTTTAAGTAGGACTTAATATATGTCCCTCAGCACTTACTAGTATATTGGTCAAGTCTAATTTTAGCATTTGACCCTGTGGCACTCCATTGATTACTGATTTCTTCTAACAAATGATTTATAACAGCCCATCCTTCTGGTCTTGTCCACCATTTTATGACAAATGCCTTTTACTTTTTCACAGTCTCCAGTTTAGTGCATGGTAAAGGCTTTGGTGAAATCCAGAATGCAGATGTTCACAGCCCCCCAAACTCATGGTAGCTTAGTAACAGAACTGAATCAAGCTTGCCTTATAAGCCCTCGATATTGTGAAGTTGTGCAGTCTACTGTCAGCCAATGAATTACCAGAATCCACTAGTATATCATATAGAACATTTCCATAAGTTTTCCCAAAACAGAAGTGGGATTAGCAAGACTATATTTACCTGGCATCTTCCTGTATCTACCCTTATTCAAGGTGACCACTATTATCAACTTTTTCTTGTAGCACTTTCTGCTAACTATGCACAGATTAATATTTTACCATGAATTCAGCACTGCCTTTTCTTAAAATGTTGGGAGGTAGCTTATTGGAAATTTGTGCCTTTACTCCCTGAATAATAGTTACTTTCTTTCTCTACTTTGTCCTTAGACAATGTCCCACCCAGTCATAGTTTTTCTAGTTACGTATTTTGCCACTCTGCTTTTATTTTGAGTTGTAAATGAAATTTAAATCTCGGCCCCCACATTAGTTAAGTAACACACACAGCCATTTTACTATTTGGATAGTTGGTTTATGCCATGGTCACCTGACTTACCAAGCTATGAATAGCACTGGATGGCAGTGGTGTTTGTAAATCAAAATAGTTCCTTTACTTTCCTATAGCTTTGTATTTTGGCTCCTACATCTGGGACAGTGTCCCTCTCTAGCAGAGCCCCTAACCTATTCTTCCTTCTCAAGATCACTATACTCCTGACCTGTCATCTATGGAACTGATTGAGTGGCTCCACTACTTACACCCAATTGACCTATTCATTCCTCTGCTAGGGAGGGATACCAGTCCCCAACCCATTATACTATGCACTGGGTCCCTTTCAGGACTAGGCAAGAGCCTTGCAAGCCACTCTTTCCCTGTCCTGAGGAACTTACTAGAACAATCAACCCAGAATAGAATCCAGGCCAACCTATTACCAGGTCAAGAGCCCATTTGTTCCCTGGTATGGTCATATATTCCTGTTTCCACATGAGATGAGAGAACTGAGTGACAGAGAATAGACCTTTTCACTTCCACTTCCAAAGGCCTAACCCCAGTGGTAGCTCCTCTGAGCTCCAAAATTTCTGAATGCTCTTTGAAGTACAAATGCCACCGCATATGACTTCCAGGTGCATGCTACACATTGTTGGAAGCATATGGTAGCTACACTTGCTCCCAATGAGTGCAATAGCCAGTGTTTCCTCTATATGTTATCCAAGCAGCAAACTAGATTCAGTCTCCAGGATGGGAAAGCAGACATCATTCAGTCACTCCCATCCTCCTGGCCAAACTACTCCATCACTGTGCCACTATAGGAACACTGGTCAGAGAGTCACCCCCTGTGCCACAGGATCAGTCTATGCTCCTGACCTTTTAAGTAGGACTTAATATATGTCCCTCAGCACTTACTAGTATTTTGGAGTAAGGCATTTGCTGTTCAAAGCCCTATGTTTTGGAATGTACAGAATTTTATATCCCTCAATTAGCTTCTATCAGGACAGACATTCTGAAAATACTGTGTTTATTACTTAAGCCAAACCAAATGATCTCAGCTCTCTGCTACACCAACTATGCAATGAAAATGTATCTATGTTTGTCTTGAGTTACACAGTCAGTATATGTTTTCATAGTTTACACATGCATCTTGGCTGTGGTTTCTCTCTGTTTTCTTGTATGTGTTCACTGTGGAATAACATTGCATCTCGTAGTTTTTTTGCTTCTGGTTTGTAATTTTGTATTTACATTTTAATAACTGCATTAACCCAACTAGGCAGAGTTCCTTTCTAGATACTACCCACCCAGGGAAAAAGAAAACTGACATTTCATAGTAACAGGAAGCAGCACCAGAAGCGGTGGTTATACCAATGGTATATTGTTGTACATGAATAGTGAATATGCTATTACAAGCACTAGAAGGACATCAGGGCTCTGCATTTGCATGGGGTATCAGTCAGAGTTGAGCGGCTGTGCAGCAAAATGGTTTAGAAAGGGAACACTGGTCTTCTGTCTATTGTTTCATCAGATGAATGTAATAATAGTGCACATAGAGAAATGCAGCTGAAATGCTGTCTGTACTTGCTTCAGATATAATGGTTAAAAAAGGGCAGTGCATCAACCCTGTTCTGAAAATGGCTCATTATACTCTGTCATTTATTCAACCTCAACTGCAAAGGATTAAAACTGATGTATCTCAGTAAATGATTTAACACCTAACTTTCTTATGTAAATATATCAATAGTGTATATACAAGTTCTGAATGTATACTTTGTTTTTGAAATAAAGATCTACCGAAGCAGCAGAGACCTCCAAAGTAGACACCCAAGCAGCCGCTACCCCAAAACAAAACACGTGCAACACATATCTCACAAAGCCAGTGTGCCAAACAGTCACAGCCCTTAAGACTAAACAACACACCTGATACACTTGTAATAGGTGACTCTATCGTCAGGCACACTGATGTCCCGCTCACCAGGCTGAACAAGGAGAGGGTCACGGTGAGCAGCCTGTCGGGCGCTAGGATCCACCACATAACACAAGCACTCAGGTCACTCCAAGGCAAGTACAAATATGACTCAGTCATTGTCCATGCTGGTGTGAATGACCTGAGACGTACCTCCCTGGACTACATGAAAAGAGACATAAAGGAGCTCTCTGAGCATGTAGCCCAGGCCAGTATGACCCTGACCTTGAGTAGCATCTTACCCTCACCAAGAATGATGCCACAATATGAAGACAAGATGATCAATTTCAACAATTGGCTTAAGTACTGGTGTCATTCAAAGGGGATCCAATGCCTGTCAGCTTGGGATGATATGCTCGACAAGCCACGATGCTTCGCTAGGGATGGCTTGCACCTGTCACCCCTGGGCTTTCGGATATTGGCAAAGGCTCTTGCTACCCCATAGTGCCTTTTTTAGGCAAGGCTCAAAAGACAAACCCACCTCCATAGGTATCACAAGGGATAAGAAACTAAGAGTAATGCTACTCAGCACCAGAAGTCTAAACCTCAAGATGCACACACTCGAAACTCTCCTTAGCATGGAGAACATCGATATCTGTGCAGTAACAGAAACCTGGTTCAGGGCTCCCAAGAGCACCCCAGTACTACAAGGTTATACCTCATACCATGCTTTTCGGCCCCAAAACATGGACCGAACCACAAAAGGAGGGGGAGTATCGATATTCATCAAAGATACCCACACCTCCAGGTTGGTGGCAAAGCACGAAGCATCAGAGACTATCCATGTGCAACTAACAGTGGGTAAAACTGCCTTCCAGTTTATAGCCTGCTACAGACCACCCTCCCAAACCCAGGAACCCCACTCGGCCTTCCTGAGAACACTGGAAAATATGAAGGTCTCTCCAAACACCATTTTATTGGGCGACTTCAACTACCCAAACATAGACTGGGAGCATTACTCTAGCTCCAACACCCTAGCCCAAAGGTTCCTAGAATTTATAAACTCAAATGCTATGGAGCAACTTGTTACCACTCCCACAAGAGGGGAAAACATACTGGACCTGATCATCACCAACATGGGGACTCTATGCTCCACACCAGAAATGTATCCCTCACTGGTAAGATCAGACCATAAACTAATCTCACTGGATATTCACATCCCGACCCCACCCCCTGCCCAGAAAACCACAGTGAAAAACTTTTCTAAAGCAAATTTCACACTCCTCAAAACTGAGGTGGAATCCTTCAAAGCCCCGGGCCTGTGGAAAATATGGTCCAGACCACAGAATCCTTTATAAATGCATTCTATGAACACCTTCAGGAATGCATGGATCATGCGATCCCAAATAAAACCAAGACCCAATCCTCCAAAGGCAGATGTCCTGTCTGGTGGACCCCAGCCATAAACAAACTATACAATAGAAGGAGGAAGCTACTAAATGATAGAGCAAAATCCCAAAAAGGGAAGGCATCACTGATCAGTATTAGCAAAAAACTATGGGCACACATAAAATTGTCTAAGGCCAGCTTCGAGAGAAAAATTGCACAGGACACTAAGGATAATCACAAGGCTTTCTTTAGTTATGTTAGGAACCTGGGTGGTAATTCCCAGATATGCTCAGAATTAGTCCAAAATGACAAAAATACACTGAACCCACAGACATTGCCAACATCCTAGCTGACAGGTTCAGCGCAAACTCCCCACCCTCCCCACCAAAAGGGCAAATATCTATCCCAGCAGAGTGCTGCCCCCTGACATCTCAGATGCTCAGGTAAGAGCCGCCCTCTCCAAAGCAAAAAACACAGCATCAATGGGACCAGATGGTGTCCCGGGCTGCGTCCCACATGAACTCCAAGAAGAGCTAAACCCAAACATAAAACTACTGTTCAGTCTCAGCCTTACTACAAGATATGTGCCCAAAGAGTGGCGTACAGCAACAGTGGTCCCTCTCCATAAAGGTGGTGCCTCAACGGATCCTGGAAACTATCGCCCCATAAGCCTGACTAGTTTGGTCTGCAAAGCTATGGAAAGGATCATCATGGACCTCATAAATAAAGATATTGGGGACCTACAAACACTGGATCCTACCCAGTTCAGCTTTGTTAAGGGCAGATCCTGCCTCTTAAACCTGGTTGATTTCTTTGAAACAGTCACCAAGGCCATTGACGAGGGGAAGGTGGTCCACACAGCCTACCTGGACCTCGCAAAGCCTTTGATACAATACCCCACTCGGGAATTATAGATAAGCTCACCAGCTTAAATATAAACCCCTATGTCACTAGATGGATTGCAAACTGGCTCAAGAACAGAACCCACATGGTTAGAATTGCTGGAGCCATGTCAGACTCCAAACCAGTTACAAGTGGTGTCCCACAAGGCTCAGTCCTGGGACCTCTCTTGTTTGGTATATATTTCTCAGAGGTACAGGCCAACACGGAAGGACTGTGGCTGACCAAGTTCGCAGATGACTGCAAACTGGGCGCCATAATTGACTCTCCAGCCGACAGAAGCATCCTCCAAAAGGGCCTCATAGAAACAGACAACTGGTGCCAGAGCCATGGCCTCAAGCTAAATGCCAAAAAGTGTATAGTCATCCCCTTTGGCAAAAACAAAGTTCCCACAAATTACCACATAGGTGGTAATCCATTAAGTACAGAAGAAGTAATTAGGGACCTGGGGACCCAAGTTGATAGCAATCTCTCATTTGACAACCAAGTGGCCAAAGTGGTTAGAAAAACATTTTATATAGCCCACCTAATCATGAAGGGATTTACATCTAGATCAGGGGAGGTCATCATGCCTCTTTGCTCATCCCTCATCAGGCCCATAATTGAGTACAATGCCCCTTTTGGGATGTACCTTACCAGACACCTGCAGCAACTGGGAAGACCCCCAAAAGTACCTCACCAAGAGGATCAAAGGGCTCAAACAGATGCCATATGCTGCCCGGTTAAAGAAACTCCAGCTCTACTCAGTGGAAAACCACCTGTTCAGAGGCGATCTGTGCTTGACGTATAAAGCCATGTCCAACCCGGAATTAATGGACATGCTGCACCTCAGAAAATCCAAATCCTATCGAGCTATGCGCTCGAGAGACTTGAACCTCAGCACTGAAATAAATAGGACATGCTGGAGGGACAGATTCATATCCCAGAGCCTCCCTTCACTCTGGAATAAAATCCCAGTCCAGGTTAGGCAGAGTCCCTCATTGACTCTCTTCAAGAGGAATCTTGATGAGTGGATGGGAGATCGTAGGTTTACCCCGCGTATCACTTCTGTGTCACTGTTAGACAGAGGCACAGTATACTAACCTCGAAAAAGGGCATAGCAAAATACATTTAAAATGGGTGGTGAAAGCCAAACACATTCTGGCTAGGCTTATAAATGCCCTAGGGCAGATAGCCTAGTATGAACCTATGAACCTATGAACCTATATATCCTTAATGCACTGTGTCCAAAACTATTTCTTGATGTACTACTTGTTTTTTCTTGCCTTATTGGCCCAGATCATGACTGGAAAGGGTCTGTCAACCCATCTACTTTGCTGGTTAACAAAATGGATATAAATAAAATAAATAAAACTTTTTTGTTTCAGTTAACTTGTTTCTATTCCCACCCACATCAATAAGAACTCCAGCTCCATTCTTGATTGGATCTTAACTTCCAACCTTAATCAGTACTATAATCTCATTACTTTACCAGACTCCTTGTGATCAACTCCCTGTCTCAGTATGAAGAGTACCTCCTCATACCTCAAAAACTCACCTTTATGGAGACTGCCGAATCCTATCCTACTTCAACAAAGATATTTTCAACTACAATGCTCTCTTGTTAAATGATCTCACCTATTCAGCCTTCCTGTAAATGACGCTGTTCTTGAGTTTAACAAAACTTTCCTTAAAATACTAAACACTGTAGCACCCGTTAGGAACATTAGGATTAAATTTAATTCCTCACCCTGGCTCACCAAAGATACCCTTTCCACCATTAAACTTAGAGACCTGGAAATAATGGGCAAAGTCAAAATGTTCTTCTCTCCTCCTTAAATTCAAATAACTAAGAAACATTACCAAAAATACATATTATCCGAGACCCCAAAGACTTGGTACACCATGAACAATATTCTCCATCCAGGGAAACCTTCTACCCCAACCCCTTTCCCAATAAGACACCTCTTGAAACAGCCACCCTACTAAACAATTACTTCAGAAACTCTGTCTGCAAACTAACCCCTCCCAGCACTAACCAATCACAACCCCAACCCCCTCTACCACCTGCCTCCATTCAGCCTTCTCCCTGAAACCTGTTTCCAATGCTTAGATAAAATCCGTTTTTCAGAAACTTAAACCTTGTTCTTCCTTTGACAGCCTGCCCCCCCCCCCCCAATTTCTCAAACTTGCAGCCAGTACTATAGCATATTCCATGTCAATCCTTATCAACCATTCTATCCAAGAATCCTCAGTCCCAGAAATCTGGAAATCCTTTTATACAATTCTACTTCATAAAGGATGCAACTCCATTGACCCTTCCAATTTCCAACCTATATCCATCCTCATGCCCTCTCAAACATTCTAGAGAAATCCATTCACAGACAACTTCTTAAATATCTACTCCAGAAAAATCTCAGCCCCTCTTAACACAGATTTATGCCCCACCACAGCATGTCCACAACCCTTCTATCCTTCACCCAAACTATAACAGAGGCAAGAGATAACAATAAACTGGTGTCATGCCTATTTATCGATCTCTCCAAGGCATTCAACACCATATCCCACCCTAAGCTTCTTGCTAAATTAACTGAACTCAATCTCTCTGCATCCACTACTCTCTGATTCTCTAGTTTCCTTAATAACAGACAGCAGTCTGTTATATGACATATCTCCTGCTCACCTTTTTTACCTATGTAAACAAGTGCACCCAAGGATCCATTCTAGGTCCCTTTCTCTTTAATATTTTTACTAACAATTTATGCTCCACCTGACACACCTCATCTCTGATCCAATACACCAATGATTCTACTGTAATTACCCTCTCTGATAAACCTACCAACCTTCACTCCCTCACACAGACTTCTTTTAACACGACTGAACACTAGTTAATCAATAACCAACTTATAGTTAACCCAAAGAAAATTAAGCTTCTTCTTTTCCTTCCAAAATCTATGTCCTACTTTAAAACTTCTTTCTGTCTTTCTTCCTTAGACAACACCATCATTCACGTTGACTCCCATACCAAACTTCTAGGAAATGCAATTGACAATCAACTTAAATTTGACCTTCATATCCAGCAATCCATCAAAAAGACTGATCAAAAACTTGGTCTTTTGTATAGACACAAAAAATTCTTATCCATCACCTCAAGGACTTCGCTAGCTCAAGCCTATCTCCTCCCTTGCCTACACTATGCTTCCCCTATATTTACCCACCTCCAAGCAAATCTTTTAACCAAACTTGAACAAACATACAGCCAGATATCCAGATTTGCCTGTAACTTCCCTTACAAATCCCATCACTGCCTTGGCCTTAGACAACTACAGTGGTTTGAATTCCATCAACTACTCCAACTTTCTCAGCTACAGATGACACATTCTCCACCTCACAAACCTGCAGACTGTCCCTCCCTGTCTACCCTCCTATCCCTATACAAACCTTCATGACCTGGTCAGAGCACTGACCAACAGCTACTTGACACCTACAGGCCTAACAAAACAATAGGGAGATTACTTTGTAAATGCTCTGTATCTCAAACATGGAAGAACCTCCCTACTAATATATGTTCTATCCAATCTTCATTTCAATTCAAAAGAGAATTGAGGCGCTACCTTGCTAACTCTCCCTCCTGCACATGCCACCGCCCCATCTAATTTTTACTCATCCATTTGTTAGACTATAGCATTTCTCCTCTCCTGACTCTAATATAACTTTTATAACTGCCAGCTCTGTGGTAGCTCAGCTGTCTCTCTGAGCAATACCATACCTAAACCTTACCTTTTCTCACCCTTTTCTACTAAACTTCCCACCCTCCTACTCATAAGTGCATTATTTTACTCTCTAGACTTTCCTAAACTTTACTTCCACCCCTCTACTTTTACCCCTCTAATTTAATCCTTCTTCTTTGTCTCTACCAACTTAGTTTAATCATTAAAGATGTTTTAGGACTTTTTTTTCTGATGATCTATTGTAAATGTACATTTTTTTATTACAAGTTTCTACCTCTTGCCATTTTTAGCTATTGCTTTTGCTGAATTTTTTATGCTTCGTTAATGTCCATTATTGCATGGATATTTGTTGTTTTGTACTCATATTTCACATATGGCATAAATGTATGCAGTTATGTACCCAAATTCACATTACTGCTTATGCAAACTCTGTTATTTGTTCTTTGTGTGGAACTTTTCTCCTCGGGTCTCCACCGAATAGGCCACCAGCCCAGTTGGACTAACCTGGTTAACCAAAGACAAGTAAATATATAAAATAAACAAATGCATAAATTCTACTTATAAGCAAAAAACAAAAGCTGTCAGTGACACTGATAAATGAATATAGAATCAGAATAGTGCATCACTGTAACCCATCAATATGCCCATTTATCAAATGACTTTTACAAATGCTGAACCCTAAGTGGGTAAATATAAAAAAATGCATTCCATGGGAATCAAAGAGGTTCTCCCCAATGCTAATTGACTAAGGTGGGCTGGTGAAGCAGTATAGTGTTCAGAATCAAAAACTGAGAGGCAAGGTAAAGCCTAATTAGCATGTCTCTGAAGCAAACACTGCATCATCAGTCCTGACTGTGCTAGTGTTCTTCTTACCAGCCCATACATTGCAGTAGTATACGTACCTCCAAAATGCACACACACACACACACACACACACACACACACACACACACACACACACACACACACACACACACACACACACACAATATTTATCTGTAGTTGTGGTATGAGGCAATTCTTATAGGGTATTCACTTTTTCCTCCTAGAAAAAAAAATAACTTGGTAGAAAAAGTCTCTGAATCACCCTACCACATTAATCTGCTTTCAGCACCATTTCTGGGGAAAAGCACATGAGTAATTT
Organism: Protopterus annectens; assembly: GCF_019279795.1. NCBI lineage: Eukaryota > Metazoa > Chordata > Ceratodontiformes > Protopteridae > Protopterus > Protopterus annectens. The sequence continues at coordinate 754,169,960 of NC_056748.1, forward strand.
GCATTAGCCACTCCCCAGACTGCTGCATTTGCATGCAGTTTCTCCTCTGAGAACGGTGTCCATGCCATTGCCATCTCCAGTGGAAAAGAGTGGGAGGAGAGTGTTCTAATGTTAAATAAAGCCTGTATAGGAAACAGCTGGCATGTAAAAATACTTCTTTACTTGTATCAATTAGCCTATGTAAAAAAAACTTTCTTGAACTATATTAAAGTCGAAAATAGAGCTGTGTCATTTCATTTTTGAAAATGACTGAGTAGGTCTGCATTTACCAGACATAACCTTAAGCTTAGCAGTTTCTGAGCAACAGCAATGTAGGAGGCTTATTGTGATTGCTTATTGCTGCTTGGTTGTCTTCCATATAGCTGATGTATATTCTAAATATAAGAGCTGGGACTTAAGTAAATTCAAGTTTGAGCCCCAGTATATAATACAAACCAACCATCGATCAGAGAAAAAGTAGCTTTCCAGGCATATTAGATACATGAACTTGGTGTAACAATATATAAAACAGACTCTAGTGAGCTGGTTTTAATTTGAATATACATACTTAATTCAGATGTAGCTTTAATCTCAACTTTCATGGCAGTCAGTTTTAACCCCACCAATGTTAATCGGTCAGGTGGAAATGAATGACATTCAGTCAGCATCATTGTACTTGATTCTTTTTAAACAGAGCTGTTATTGTGTGGGAGGAGTCTGAAGAAGTTCATATATGGTTTAAGTGAATGCAAGTGCTTATTTTTATTGAAATAAAGTTTATCGAAGGACTGACTAGCTTATCTGCTGAATGTCATCGCTTCCCAGACCTGTAGCAACATTTTGGATGATTTTGTTGTTTGTGTTGTGAAATGAGAAGTAGGTGGAAATTACAACTGTATCTAATCATCTATTTCATTTTTAAAAATGATTCAGTCTGCAGCTGAGAACTTAAACATCACTTTTGATGATATCCAACAACAGATCAGATACCTGCAGACAACCCAGAGTAGAAAGTAACCTGCAATGTCAGCTTCTTCATCCATCTTCTATTACACTGCATAATTAGTTACGTTCAATTTAACTCTCCCGAAGTCATAATTGCACTGAGTGCTTAAGCTTGTTTAGTGGTGGAGTCACCAATGGTTCAGGCCAGCATTTGTCTTCCAAGATGGAACAAGTATGCAATGGTGTCACATTCAGAATCCAAAGTCCTGGATGCTGAAACCCATATGCTGTGCTACACTTCACCAATGCTGTGCTAGGAAGATGTTTACTATAGTATCAATAATGATAAATGGATAATAATGGCCAGTAAGCTTTCAGTTTCTTAATCCCATGGTGGCTATCCTTACTTCCTGACCAAACTTATCATGTAGCTCACCAGTGGTAATGATGAATATATTGCTTTTGCCATGCTTGATACATTACAAATGTCTACTTTACGACTTTGAGTAACTTAACAAAAACAAAGTTAGCAAAGCAGCCCACAAAAATACTAAACCATGTGTCAGTTAGGACTTAATCTGTCAACAACTAAATAAATACTTATGTAATTAATATGTCTTCTGTAACTGGCATGATAATGTTTTATTTTTTTCCCCCGCATGATCTATTTGGTGAGTTGGACTCATATTTCCCATTAATGTGCACTATATGAGCATACCTTTGTCCTGATGCTATATCTGACATGCCTGGGTTTTATACCCCTCCAGACTTAAAAGCAACCAGGGACCACAACTTGTGAATGGGATCACCTTTAAGATGGATCTGTGAGGCAGAGATTAGAGGTAGCCTTACAGCTGCCAATGATGCCTGTAATGATTAACATGGCTTTCACCCTGTGCATAGTGCCACGACAGCTCCTCTCTCCTTCCATAACACAATAAATTAACTTAGGAATGAAGGTAACCTAGTCTCATCCACATTTCTGTATCTATCAAAAACATTTGATACAGTCTCCCACGCAAACTTCTACAGACTGTCCTTTGGTCTCTCCACCTCTGACCTAAGATTGTTTAAAAGCTGTCTCTAAGGCAGTGTGTCAAATGGAAAACATTCCATATACTTATCCTACAGACCTACCTATAACCGTCCCTCAAGGCTCAATCCTGGGTACTCTCCTCTTCAATATGTTTATAAACAGGCTTCATACTACAGTGGGGCACGATGCCCTGGTTCAGTATGCAGATAACTGCACATTAATCTGCTCAAATCCAGGCATGACATCACTGCAAACTGCTGCACAACAACAGAACTCCAGCAAATCATTTTTGAACCAATCTAATCTTCTTCTGAACCCAAACAAAACCCAAATTCTACTTTTTATCCCAAAACAATACTCTGATCTCAATAATACATTTGGTGTATCATTCTCACAAAATGTTACACTTGATGTTGTCACACATACTAAATTACGTGGGGACACCAAAGATGATAATGTAAAATTTGACCTATGCATCCAAAATAATATATATATATATATATATATATATATATATATATATATATATATAGTCTCCTCTACAAATCATCACTCTACCTCACCTAGCAATCTTGAAAGATCACTGTTCTCAAATCTATTGTCACCTGTCTCCTATGTCTCTCTCTTACTCACAAATATCAGTGCCTACCTTTTAACAAAACTGTAACAATGTTATAATAAAATAGTGAAATTTGCAGCCTACCTTCCACTAAAAGCCATCATTGCCAAGCACTCAGCCAACTAAACTGCTTGGAATTCCCCAGATATCAAAAATGCAATCACCTTAAATTGGCAGAAAGTATACTTCATCACCCAAACCAATGTCCAGCCCTAGCAACAGTAATGCTAGAGTACTCCCCAACTAGACTTCTCATATTTAAGGATGCATATCTTCTCCAAGTCCATAGACAAACAATAAACACAGTGAAGCAATGCATTTCTCATATGTATCCAATTGCTGGCATACTCTGTCAAGACCTAAAACAAATCATAAATATAAAATGCTTCAAGGCAAACCTTAGGATCCACCTCTTAGATTCCAAACTATGTTTCTGTCTCTCTTCTCCTGGTTAAACATTGCAACAACTCTATAGGTTCATAGGTTCATACTAGGCTATCTGCCCTAGGGCATTTATAAGCCTAGCCAGAGTGTGTTTGGCTTTCGCCACCCATTTTAAATGAATTTTGCTATGTTCTTTTTCGAGGTTAGTATACTGTGCCTCTGTCTAACAGTGACATAGAAGTGATACCCGGGGTAAACCTACGATCTCCATCCACTCATCAAGATTCCTCTTGAAGAGAGTCAATGAGGGACTCTGCCTAACCTGGACTGGGATTTTATTCCAGAGTGAAGGGAGCCTCTGGGTTATGAATCTGTCCCTCCAGCATGTTCTATTTATTTCAGTGCTGAGGTTCAAGTCTCTCGAGCGTGTAGCTCAATGGGAATTGGATTTTCTGAGGTTCAGCATGTCCATTAATTCCGGGTTGGACATGGCTTTATACTTCAGGCACAGATCGCCTCTGAGCAGGCGGTATGCCACTGAGTAGAGCTGGAGTTTCTTTAACCAGGCAGCATATGGCATCTGTTTGAGCCCTTTGATCCTCTTGGTGAGGTACTTTTGGGGTCTTTCCAGTTGCTGCAGGTGTCTGGTAAGGTACATCCCAAAAGGGGCATTGTACTCAATTATGGGCCTGATGAGGGATGAGTAAAGAGGCACGATGACCTCCCCTGATATAGATGTGAATCCCTTCATGATTAGGTGGGCTATATAAAATGTTTTTCTAACCACGTTGGCCACATGGTTGTCAAATGAGAGATTGCTATCAACTTGGGTCCCCAGGTCCCTAATTACTTCTTCTGTACTTAATGGATTACCACCTATGTGGTAATTTGTGGGCACTTTGTTTTTGCCAAAGGGGATGACTATACACTTTTTGGCGTTTAGCTTGAGGCCATGGCTCTGGCACCAGTTGTCTATTTCCATGAGGCCCTTTTGGAGGATGCTTGTGTCAGCTGGAGAGCCGATTATGGTGCCCAGTTTGCAGTCATCTGCAAACTTGGTCAGCCACAGTCCTTCTGTGTTGGCCTGTAACTCCGAGAAATATATACCGAACAAGAGAGGTCCCAGGACTGAGCCTTGTGGGATGCCACTTGTAACTGGTTTGGAGTCTGACATGGCTCCAGCAATTCTAACCACGTGGGTTCCGTCCTTGAGCCAGTTTGCAACCCATCTAGTGACATAGGGGTTAATATTTAAGCTGGTGAGCTTATCTATAATGCCCGAGTGGGGTATTGTATCGATGGCTTTTGCGAGGTCCAGGTAGGCTGTGTGGACCACCTTCCCCTCGTAAATGGCCTTGGTGACTGTTTCAAAGAAATTGACCAGGTTTAAGAGGCAGGATCTGCCCTTAACAAAGCCGAAATGGGGAGGATCCAGTATCTGTAGGTCCCCAATATCTTTATTTATGAGGTCCATGATGATCCTTTCCATAGCTTTGCAGACCAAGCTAGTCAGGCTTATGGGGCGATAGTTTCCAGGATCCGTTGAGGCACCACATTTGTGGAGAGGGACCACTGTTGCTGTACGACACTCTTTGGGTACATATCCTGTAGTAAGGCTGAGATTGACCAGTAGTTTTATGTTTGGGTTTAGCTCTTCTTGGAGTTCATGTAGGACACAGCCCAGGACACCATCTGGTCCCATTGATGCTGTGTTTTTTGCTTTGGAGAGGACGGCTCTTACTTGAGATTCTGAGATGTCAGGGAGGCAGCACTCTGCTGGGATAGATATTTGCCCTTTTGGTGGGGGGGGGGGGTTGCGCTGAACCTGTCAGCTAGGATGTTGGCAATGTCTGTGGGCTCGGTGTATTTTTTATCATTTTGGACTAATTCTGAGCATATCTGGGAATTCCCACCCAGGTTCCTAACATAACTAAAGAAAGCCTTGTGATTATCCTTAGTGTCCTGTGCAATTTTTCTCTCGAAGTTGGCCTTAGACAATTTTATGAGTGCCCGTAGTTTTATGCTAATACTGATCAGAGATGCCTTATCTTTTTGGGATTTTGCTCTATCATGTAGTAGCTTCCTCCTTCTATTGTATAGTTTGTTTATGGCTGGGGTCCACCAGACAGGATGTCTGCCTTTGGAGGATTGGGTCTTGGTTTTATTTGGATTGCATGATCCATGCATTCCTGAAGGTGTTCATAGAATACATTTATAAAGGATTCTGTGGTCTGGACCATATTTCCTGCAGGCCCGGGGGCTTTGAAGGATTACATCTTGGTTTTGAGGAGTGTGAAATTTGCTTTAGAGAAGTTTTTCACTGTGGTTTTCTGGACAGGGGGTGGGGTCGGGATGTGAATATCCAGTGAGATTAGCTTATGGTCTGATCTTACCAGTGAGGGATACACTTCTGGTCTGGAGCATAGAGTCCCCATGTTGGTGATGATCAGGTCCAGTATGTTTTCCCCTCTTGTGGGAGTGGTAACAAGTTGTTCCATAGCATTTGAGTTTATAAATTCTAGGAACCTTTGGGCTAGGGTGTTGGAGCTAGAGTAATGCTCCCAGTCTATGTTTGGGTAGTTGAAGTCGCCCAATATAATGGTGTTTGGAGAGACCTTCATATTTTCCAGTGTTCTCAGGATGGCAGAGTAATTAAATATACCCATCTATCCCCTACCCATAGCAACCTATTGGTCTTCTTGCATAATCTAAGCTTCTGGATTTTCATCAGAAGATGCAACAGCTTAGATACACCTATAATTTCTTATCGGACAACTTGCTATCAAGTACTAACACCTTTCACTTTCTATTGCACCTTTCTTTTAATGTAAAGAAAGTTTTTAACATCATCATTGCTACAGTAAAACTAAAATGTAACTGTAGAATATAATGAATTCTAAGCTCTAGCAGTTTTTTTTTTTTTTATTTTCTCTTCTTTTCTTTACACTACATTTTTTATCCAGCATGTGATAGTTAACATGCTGTTTTTCCTTGTTTTGTATTGTATGACATCATGTAAGTTTTGTCAGCTGTGTAGCTTTAGTCCCAAGCCTCTCCTGAAAAGGGGCCTGTTGTGGCCCAGTGGGACTTTCCTCCTAAAACAAATGCTAATAAGGAAGTAAATAAATACATAAATGCATACATATAATGGGGTGGGTAGCTTGACAGATTATGAAATCCCTTAATGTATGCAGCTGACTGGTCTTACGGTATCATGTGTACTGTTCTCTTGCCAGGCTTGTGTTCTCCTCTGTGCATGACTTACTCATTAGATCACAATCCCCGATAGATATCCTTTGGCAATCCTTATCTATTCCTAGTCTCTACTGCATATCTTGCTGGAGGAAATCCCCTGCTCATATGACTCTCATGTCTTCCCCTTGAAGAAAAGTGAGCAATCAGTGTCTCGTCATTCCTTTATTCATACACGTCAATTTCCAATAGGTGCCCAGGGTGCTAATCTTGGGTCACAGTCAGGGCTTTATCTCTGTGCCAGTGTTTGCACAAATAACCCAGTAATGTTTCAGAATTACATTTTATTAACTATCTTAAAATTCCAGCACATTATTGCTGTTGTTATTATTATTATTATTATTATTATTATTATTATTATTATTATTATTATTATCCCTGATATATAAGAAATAAGAGTGATGTTTCCAGGGCTTCATAAACATGTGTGTTCCCTTTATGCTATGCCTACATGCTTTGTTGGTGTTAGTGAGACCAGTAGCAATGCTCATTGAATATGAAAGCCACTAAGCAAGCCTGCACATTTAGCTCCACCTGTTTGTGGCTAGAACTAGTGTTAGCAGCCACAAATACGTGTATGGAGGATTGAGCACACAATATACACAACAGGTTGCACATGCACATAAACCAGTATTTCAGCATGCAAAAACAGCATAATATGAGGCTAGGGCAACTTGAATAAAATAATTAAGAGGTAGGTGAAGCTAAGTGAGGAAAGCATATCTAAATATTATTAGATTAGTGCACAGAACGCAGTAATTAAATATATTTTCATGTATACAAGGGTAACGCTGTTCCCTTGGGGGCACATACATAATTAAAAATTAAATGGTGACTAAGAAGGATGTGAGAGGGACACATATAAAATGCTGAGTTGACATAGACATTACCAAGAACAATTGCATCATTAGGAGATATTTGCTTATACTGAAGTTATTGCATATAAGATATGTACCCAGAAAATAATCTGTTGTAAAAATGGGTCTGTATTACATAATCGAAGAGACACTTCTTCGAATATGCAATCATCGACCCCTAAACACTGAAATGTGAAAACCGTGAATGGCCAAAACCGCAAATGTTTTCCTAGGGAAAAAATTCAGTTGGCCGTTCCCAGAATTTACTGTTTACCCCAGCATAGAGCGATCTCAGAGTTCTTATATATAGTTTTGTTGTCTTGCTTCTATGGTCCCACAAATTTTTTTCCCTAGGAAAAATTTTGCGGTTTTGGCCATTCATGATTTTCGCATCTCGGTGTTTAGGGGTTGATGATTACATATTCGAAGATGCGTCTCTTCGATTATGTATAATAGACCCATAAAAAACAGTATGGGGTGTATTCCTCACCTATCATGTAAAACATAAAATAAATGTACCCTGCAGGTGTAGTCTTATTCCCTTCAGAAAGGGACATTTTCTTTCCATTTGTTTTCACTTGTAATCATAGAAAGGGTATTATAAAGTTAAACATGTATTACCCAAGCATGTGTTGTATGTTAATGTAAATTATAAACATTAGTATAAATACAAATGATGAAATCTAAATGTATGTTTGCCACTATACATTTTCTGTGGCATGCACAGTAATATTTATTGACATGATTACATTGAGAATGCCTTGCTACACCTGTGTGGCAGGTGTATGGAAGTACTCTGCCATTGTAATTGATACTGTAGGACTGATCAAAGTTTATTAATTGCATCCACATGATTGATGTCTTAACAAACATACAGGTTAAATAATTTCTAAGTCTTTCTTTTCTATATGTGCATGTAGGAAACAGCACTGATGTTGTCTATGCCAGACTACACACCTGTGACAATGTGGAAATACGGAGAAGAATCACAGACATCTTTGCAATCATTCCAATAACATTAATACAAGATGAAAAAAGCATTGTTTTTTAGTAGGTTGCATGTTGTGAAGTATAGTAAATTTGTAACAGTTGATATATGTTGTGTGTGTGTGCGTATGTAGCAAAAAAAACAGAAAGATTTGATGCATACACACGTGTCACACTGAGAAGGATATAAACAAAATAATTATCTGATATACACAATGCCATTTGTCTAGCTATAGCTGATGTGACGCACGTACATACAAAATGAGGCATGGTTATGTAGCATATGTGAATATGCCCGTAAATCAGGATACATTTCAAGTACAGTCAGTCCTCTGACAAATGGGTTGTGCATCTTAATGTCATGATTTATATCAATATGCATAGGATGCATTTATGTGTGTATGACAAATGAATAGGTAGGTCAGACAAGACATGGGAATTATAAAAGTCCCTGCAAGAATTATGCTATTAATACATCAACTAATGGTGAAGTGTAGGAAATGTCATGTTACAATTATGTGAGTATGATGCATTTGTGTTACTGTAATCAATGTGCCCTTCCTGGTGCAAGTGCTACACCATACACACTTACTTAAATTAGTGTACCAAAGTAAAAATGTGAATGCAGTATGTTGTAAGAAATAGTCCTAAAGTGAGCATTGTTAAAAACATTAGTAAGATCTGTATGACACTACAGCAACAGACATCAGTCACATTTATTTTGACATTTGTTAACCAGTTTAGGTCCGACTGGGCATGAGCCCTTTTTCAGTGGAGGCCCGGGAAGAAAAGCTCCAGCAAAGAGAAAGAATAGTAATCCAATAAAACTGTAAAAAGAATAGTAAGCAATAAAAAGAATACAAATAAAAATAAATAAAAAATGTACGTAATTAACAGGCAGAGGTAGATTAAACATAGTGGAATTAAAAACACGATCTGAGTACGAATGGAAGCTTTAGCAGTGAAGTAGAAAGAAAGGGAAAGTTGTCAGAGGGAATTGCAAGGTTAGTACTAAGTTACAGCAGCAGAAAGGTTTCCAGGGAGAGCAGAGCTATCTGCACAGTTGTTGTGCAAGTAGATGGGAGGAGTCGAGGAGAAGAAGAAAAAAAGGATGTAGGTGGTGGAAAAGGAGAAAAAAAGGATGGGAGTAAGGGGGAAGAGCAGAGAAAGATGGAGGAGGTAAGCTGACTAGCTGGGGAGTGGGAGGGAAGACTAGGAGTGATTATGGGGAGGTATGCAGCATAGAAGAAAGTGAAAATAGTGGGTGGGGGTAGAGGGGGGGTCAGTGAGTGGGAAGGACAGGGGGAGGTTAAGAGGTGAGGTAGGTGGGTGGGAGGTTAGTGGGTAGTATGACAGAGACAGAGTCAGGAGTTAAGGATTTTTTCCCAGTAAGGCTTTCTTAAAGCTGAGACTGTATGTGATGGATCGGATGGTCAGTTGTATTTTATTCCAGGCTAGACCAACAGTATAGCTGAAAAGGGAATAACCTAGGGATTTTTCAGGCTTGTAGATTTCTAACAGAAGTTGGTCAGAGCTACAGAATGAGCAATAGGGTCAAAATGAGCAATAGGGTGCATAGAAAGTGAGGAGTGAGGAGTGGAGCAATGGAGGAGTGGGGTAAAAGCCGGATGGGTACTAGGTTCTTTATTATGAAGTGGACAGAGAAGTTGTGAGTAGAGGAGCTGGTGAGGTAGCTTATATGAAACTTTAACATGAGCTGGAACAGTATTTTTTAGACTTTTGTCCTTAAATAACATAGTGCAAGCTGCGGTGGTACAGCGGTAGCATTGTTGCCTCACAGCAAGAGGTTCTCCTGTTCAATTCATGGCTGGAGTGCCTTCTGTGTGGAGTCTGCATGTCCTCCCCATGGTTGAGTGGCCTCCGGAAGACATGCGTGAATGGGTGTGCCTTCGCTGAAGGTTGGGCGTCGGACTGGCAACTCAGCACCATAAAAAATCTACTGCCACTCATTAGCGGACTGGAGTCCCACTGTGGCGACCTCTAACCGGGAAAAGCCAAAAAGACAAACAACATAAAAAAAAATCCTTAAGTAACATAGTCCAGTACTGTTTAACCTCTTTCACTATTTTTCTGTAAGTACATTATATGTAGAGACAAAGTATTTTTTTCCCATCTTGTTGATTTCCATTATATGGGACCCTCTAACTATATCCACTTATCAGATGTACATTTCTAGTCTTATTATTAATATTCTTGGTAGAGGTCCCATAACATTTATCTATTAATTTAGACTCAGATTCCATCACTTTTTTGCTATCATAGCCTCTATTAATAAACGTTTCCACCATACTGCTATTTTCTTTCTCAAAAACCTTGTCATCATTGCACACATTATTAATACATGTAAACTCATTATAAGGTAACATTGTCAATAAGTGTGCAGGATATCAGCTGGTACCTTGTAAAAATAAATTTACTCTGTCAAACTTCCTATGCACCAAAGACTTAAATACCCTTCTGAATTAACGGAAAGATCAATATCTAGGAATGTAATGTTTCTCCCCAGCTGTATACCATCAAACATAAAACCAAAATAATTATGTTGAATGTCTTGTATAAAAACTTGGGCCTGAGAAATATTGCCCTCACACAAGAAAATCAAGTCATCGATGTACCTATAATATTTTATAACGTGATTTAAAAAAAAGAATGGCTGTAAATATAGACAATCTCAAACTTAGCCATAACAAGATTAGCATACATGGGGGCAAAAGCTGCCCCCATGGCTGTACCTTGCAAGTGGTGGAATATCTCATTGTTAAAAACAAAAAAAATTGTTTTTAAGGCAGAAAGTAATTAGTTCAATCACATAATGAGATACTGGTGAATCTTCCAAGAAGTTAAACAAGGCCCGTGTTCCTAAGTCATGCCTGATGTTAGTATAAAGGCTTTTAACATCCCAACTCAGCCAATACATCGAATCAGTAAAAAAAGTACTACCGATTTTTTTGTAGAAAAAGTATCACATTAACTACTCAACCCAAAAACATAATAAAGTATCATAACACAGGCAGTCACACTTTGTGATGATTTTCCAGCAAGGTACACATTATGAAATGGTGTATAAGCCCTCAGCATCTATAAAGGCCTAGAGTGTGAGGAAAAGAACTACATGAATGCATAATTGCTTGTATGAAGTAATGCAATACAGATCATTATTACTGGGAAATAATGCATGTGAGCATTTATTAATGTACACAGCATTTAAATCTTTCCAGACTCCAACACATGCCAAGGGCAGATCTGAGAGAGTTGTGTATCAACTATTGATGCCACAGAAAATGAAATCTTTGATATGTCATGAAGAACACACTCTAAGGGATTACATCACTGTCCTATTGAAATATATATGGCTCCCCTAACATGGAATATGAGACCTAAAAACTTTGGCCCTCTTATTGCACCTTAGCTATATTCTTTGCCTAAGCAGCATTATGTCTGTCACAGCTGTCTGATAGACAGATCTTGCTGCATTAGACCCCTGCCAATCATACTAGACACTCTACAGAGATGTGTATTAACAGTGTCTGCCATAGGATATAGTAATGGAGATTGTCACAAATAAAAAAAAATCAATGTGTGAAGTAAGAAAAGGCATTGGATGTTGATTTATCCAATACAAATTTGTCTGAGGGATCAAAAGGATATAGCTATGTTAATGTTCCCACAAGTATGAACTGACCACTATTACTGCTGTTTGGTAAAGCCACTCTTTCTGTCCTCATTTTTCTGCACACACACATTCCCAGATTCACACCACAGTCTACCCGCATAGCTATGCTATACAAGTCAATATCAACTGTGTGTGCCACAGGACAACTCTCTCCACAAGAATCACAGAGCACCTGTTTGATGACCATGAAATCCCCAATGTGTTGAAAGGTGTTAGTCCGACATAAAAATAACTTGATGTAATTTTGCATTGGTCACATCAGTGCACTCACATAATATTATCCTTTGCCGGAACTGAACAGCTGGCTATTTAAGTCAACACACTATCAAAATATATATTAACTTCATGTGCCACAGCGCAAGTCTTACCACAACTGTCAGACAGAACATATTCTCTCACTGTGTAGCAAAGCAGTTGCTTAAGGAAAAAGTGATGGGGAGGCCTCTCCTCCTTTGACTGTACACATTACAGCTGTGGTGGATGTAATTCATGCATAGCAGTACACTGATGCACACTGATGACATTCAGTCACTGCAAGTTTTGAACATGTACCTATGTGACCACATAAGCTACATGATATTGTGTAGACTAAATGCACCACAGGAAAAGTCTTACTAGAGTTGTAATATATTATGCATTTGAAGGTATTACATCGTCCTATTGCTGCAAGTCATATGTGTGCCCATAAATTGATTAAAGGATGGATGTGATCTGTCTTCTTGTAACAGAATATTGCATGATTCTAGATATACCCAAATACATGTGATGCATAATGCAGTTGTCACTGAGACGGTAGAGGCACAATCATGCACAATGTTTAAAGAATCACTGATTCAAACTCATTGCTTACTAAGGCATTACAAGAACATTGTATCATTTTCTCATGCACAGGAGAAGGCTTACTACTAAGTGTATAAAGGCAAATTTCAACAAATGTCATCATATGTTTAACAAATGAGTTATCTGTTCTAAAAATGCACACAAAGTAATGAAAGACAAATCTCCAGCTATATACTTACACAACAGATACGTGGATGACACTATTGTTACCAAGATGTACATTCACACACACATGCGCACACACACACACACACACACACACACACACACACACACACACACACACACACACACACACACACACACACAAACACAGTCTAAGGATTAATGTGTGGTTTTGAACTGACTACCTGACTAAAGTCACAAGCTAGAGAACATTGCATGGATCACAAGCACCACACAAGATGTTGTTTATAACTGTGACAATGCACTTTTGAATGGATAAAACCAACATTGTTTTAATAGGGTGATGAGTCTGCTAAAAAGAAACAAAAGCAGTGGGCGAGCTCACTAACACTTTACAACTACACAACTACACATAACATAGTTGTAATCAAAGCCATTTCTACAGAGCACGGGAGAGGCACAGACACAATAGTAATCCACTGCAGGATTCAAACTAACTACTTATTTAGTTGCACAATCTAGAGAATACAGTATCAACAGCAAGTACCACAGAAGAAGTCTGATTACAGTTATATGCACTTCTGAAGGCATTATCTTAATGTGTTGCCAAAATGAGTTTTGTAGAGTCATACTAGAAATTGATGGGGAACCCTCTCCCTGTGTAAATATGTCTCCTAAGTAGAAGTGCCCACACTGGATCTTCTGATAGAGCCAATTCTATATGACAGTGCAGGTAAATACACACAGCCGCAGTATTTACACAATGCTGGATTTGAATCACCTACCTATCTAGTTACACAGTATGAACCACAACCACAATATTACCACAGGAGTAGTCAGATTACTACAGTCAGAGAGTACATTTTTGAAAGGATGAACTCATCAATGTGTTATAGAGAAGATGTCTGTGGTAAAAGTGGGATAAAGTGATGGGGTAACCCTTTCCCAGTTTAAATATTTCTCCTCACTGGAAGAGTCTATATTAGATGTGTGGGTGTATCCAGTCCTACTTAACAGTACACACACACACACACACACACACACACACACACACACACACACACACATACACACACAGACTCTCTTGATAATCAGTGCTGCATTTGAATGTCTACATATCTATTTACACAATCTAGAGAACACAGTATCAACTGCAAACGCCACAGGAGAAGTCTGACTTTAAATGTGTAATGATGTATGTTTATAAAGACTATCTCATCAGTGTGTTGCAGAGAAGCTAGTGTGCATCACAGGTTTGGGTGAAAATGCATGAGTCTTGATAGGCAGAATTAGCAGCAATATGTTGATCACAAGTAATTACATACTGCTCAGATATCTATCCTATCAGTCATGTACATTATGGTAGTGTGAGTGATATGTACCTGTTTCACACTATGGTGTTTTGATGACAAGTTGTGAAACAGCAGAACAACAACCAAGCATTCATGAGTGCTCAGCACGTGATGATTGTATCACTGTTGTGTAATTCTCAATTGTATCTCCTCATGCTTGAACAGTGTGCATTTTAAATACAGACAGATCAAAAATATGACAGAGCACTGCTTAATAAGACTGATGCATCTGTGAAAAGGTCCCACACCATTGTCCATCATGTTTAACTATAAGTGCTGGAGTGCAGATATACCTTTACAGAATGAAGTGTTCAGTCAACATCACAGGGAAATCTACATATCTTGAGTTGAACAGTCCATTGCAAGATACTGAAGTAATACAAGCCACTCACATTGTTTTTTTTGTCAAACTCACTCAATGAAATGCACCACTGACAAGCTCATATGTGCAATTGATGGCAAAGCATTTGTGCATGCATAATTATATCCTGAGGTGCTGAACTTAGAATGGGAATTAGCAGTAGTCTATGGTGCTTCATGCCAACCTTTATGCAAATAAGGAGTATAGACATACAACAGATATGATCAAATCCAGAACAGTTATGCTTATGGTAATGTTTAATGTATCATGATTTACAGATTTGTGCAGTACACAATGGATTATACAGATATTTCAGGTTTATAGTTACACAGCCCTCATATGTGGCAACTGTGCATTCATTTGAGGCATGTTGTAATTCTTGTTATGCAACTGTATGTGTTTGCATGCAATGTATGTGTAATAATTACTATACTTCAGAAAATGTCTGGAAATTAAATCACATTGATCCTAACACCTTATGTGTGCATACACTCAACATTGCCCACATCTGCCTATTGTGCTATGCCTGTAAGCACATAGAGCCCTGATTGTAACTAATATCTTGCATTTATTTCTGGGACAATATAAGTATCTTGTGCATGATTCTGAAACACATGAGATTCCAAGCAAGTTAATGCTGGTGAAAACCCTGTTGTATGGACAAACTATGAAGAATGGAAGTTGGTAGACAGCATACTTGATAACACTAGCTGCAATTGCACCATCCCATATGGGATACATTAAACTCTGCAGACTGCTTAAGACATGATAATAACTGTCTCATCACAGTGCTAACAGCCTGTCTCTCCATAGTGCAGTGACGTTAAGCACAGCTGCGCAAGGAGCAGCACACTTATGCGGCTGAAAGTGTGTGTGTGTGGGGGGGACCTACATGTCAGTGTGTGTGCATGTGTGTATGAAATAAATTAAAGGGACATTATTGTACCTGTCTCAATGTTGTGCTTGTGTACATGTTTGTAGATGTCTGTGGAATGGCATTGCATGGGTTGGTAAAGGACCACTTTGTGTGGTAACCAGTAACTATGCAATGTTCAGTTCAGAGACATAATAAAGAGCTGCTCCATATGACTACCTCATATCTCTGAATTCAGTGATATCACAACTGCACTACTGGGATCAGTGGAGTTGCTCACATTATACTGTCAGTAATATTCTGTATTATTCCCAGCCTATATGTCAAATTAATATTTGGACATGTGCTACATGTATGGAAAAATATATAAAATTATCTTAATTGCCTGTTACATTTACTTGTATATCCATAATGAAAATGTACAAAATTATTTTGCTTTTCATCTAAAAAGATACATGAGCTTACCCCTAGTCATTTCATATGTTTCACTTAGGTAATTAAAGAATTGTAGTATATGAGTTTGAAGAAGAATTTGTGTAGGTAAGTGAAACATCTGAAATAAGTCAAAATACTCTGCAAAATGAAAAAAAGTAATTTATAGTTTCAGAAACGTTAACTGATGCCAGGGATTCTTAAGGTATATGATTGTGTTCTTTTTTCCTGAAGCTTTAGCAGTCCTAGCTATTTGCTTCTTGATTACATGTGGCTCAGAATATGAAGCTGGGTTGGTCTAGGGGAGGTAGCAGTTTATAAAACTAGATATGAGAGGTGCACTGAGATATCTATATGCTGCCTCAAGTGAGCTGACCAAACAAATCACTATAATTTCAATGAAAAAAGCAACCCCACTTAAAAAGCATTAGTCATTCAGATAACTGAAGGAAGTTGATATTTTAATTACTGTGATGAGTGTTAAGTACTTTTGAGAGAATGCTTATTACCATGTGCTGCAATTTGAACTCTGATTGATAAGTTTATAGGTTCATAAGCACGTACTAGGCTAATGGCCACATAGCCTATATATTTATGACAAATTATGCAAATGAGTATTTTGAAAGTTTATATAGCCTTACGTTCAGCAGAAGGTGTCTAAAGCTTGCAGGTTAGAAGGAATACTGGTGCTGTATATTAAAGAGACTTAGGGTTTGCAGATGCGTTAAGCTGAGAACAGCAAGATGACTGATATTATGAAATCAGTCCAGATAAAGTGCAATTCTTTGTTTCCTTGTTGTTATCAGTTCAGTCATTCATATGCGAAATTGGAGACTACTTTCTTATCATCAATAAAATGTGTTAATTTGTCTTTAAGATAATTTGTCTGAGCTCTGAGAATATACTCAATGGTTTCAGAATGAAATGCATGCATATATGTTCAAAGTTTGTATGAATTGGCAAAGAAGTGCCAGTACTAAATTCCACTGGATACATCACTCATGCAGAAGACTTGTTTAACCTTTTCACCATGATGACATTATAATGCTTTGTCAGACACAGAAACAAAAGAGACCTAGTCATTTTAGGGACTGCATAGCCCAGAACAGAATTAACAACTCCAATGTCATTTGCTGTGCCACACAGACAGTATAAAATGAAATGAAGGATTCAGTGTAGAAAATCTAATTCAGAAAGCACCACAACAGGATAGAGCAATAGATATCCAAATTAAGGGGAAAACAGTGGAACAGGAAGCAATTGGTCAGGTGCCATATGATGATATTTTGGAGCCTTCCACAGGAAACCAGTATATATGTTCACTTGAAGTTAGACAGCAAGGGAAGGAACAGGAAAATGTGGAAACTCTAACAGAGTCAATGTTGAGGAGTGATAGGCCAGTGAGTTCCCACATGACAGAGCAACAGATGGTACAGGATGAAATTGAAGAGAATGTGCCACAGGAAGATGCTATAGAACTTTGTATAGAATGCCCACAAGAAATGGAAAACAAAAAAATGTGTCCTTAGTTTAGAAGAAAAGGAGCTAAGAGAGGAGTTGCTTGATTTGATAGAGATAGATAGACATATTAAGATCAATGAAAGAAATAGACTGAAGAAGGTCAATAAAACCCCAAAAGTCAAAAGTTTGATAAAACAAATGAACACAGTAATTAGGACTGTTCATAGAGATCCATGCAATATAACAGAAGTAAACAGGATATATTACTGTGCTGCTAAATTAATAGCAGATAAAGTTCTACCACAAGAACACAGGGTAGTGAAGGAAAGGAAGGGGAGAAATGGAATACCATCATGGAAGTATCAAACAGAGAAAACTCTAAAGCAATTAAGACAAGACATGCCACTGTTAAAAGAATATAGAAGAGGGAACAGATCAACAAAAATATTAAAGAAGATAGACATAATAAAAGCAATTTGCATATTAGAACAGACCAGTATCTATCATGCACTATCACAAATAACAAGCTAAATATCTAAGCACAGGTGGAAAACTTAGAAGGTATGCAGATAAATATAAGAACAAAGTACAAAATAAACAATTTATGGATGACTCAAAAATGTTTTACAGAGAATTGGGAAACAAGGTAAAATGAATTCAAAGGCCACCAAAAAAAATAAGTAATTTTGGAGAAGTATTATGAAGATCCAGTGGAACATAATAAAGATGCTAAATGGATAGAAGTAAAAGAAAGAATAAGAAGTTTAAAGGTACAGGATATGAAATGGGAGGAAGTAACAGCCAAAGAGATGAAAAAAGTTAAGAAAAGCCTCCAACTGGAAAACCTAGGCACACATGCAGTACCTAACTGCTGGTTAAAAGTATTACATTATATGTGCACCTTGAACAGACACCAACCTGGCTAACAACAGGAAAAACAATGCTCCTACTTAAGAGTAAACCTGCAAGCTACCCTAAAAACTATAGACCAATAATTTGCCTTCCGATGATGTACAAACTATACATGTGAATTGATGGCAACAGAGTTTATAGTCATTTAGAAGAAAACTCAATTATGGTAGTAGAACAAAAGGGCAATAAAATAGTCATATTGAACAAAGTATCATTTGTTGTTAAATAAAGTCATAATGGAGAACTGTAAAAAGGGAAGAATCTAAGTATGCATGGATTGACTACAAAAAAGCATTTGATAGTATCCCACATTTATGGGTGAAAGAGTGCTTAAAAATGTATAACACCCTACACTGATTGACTCTATTGCAGTGACCATGAAACAGTGGCAGATCACTTTGCAATTAAGCCATGATAAAAAAAAACAAATTATTATCTCAGGGATAACATTTCAAAGTGTGATATTCCAGGGTGACTCTCTGTCACCACTTCTATTCTGCTTTGCCCTTAACCCATTAAGCTGTCTACTTAACAGCTTAGGCCATGGCTATAATTTGGCTCCTAGAAAACAACAAAGTGTAAAAACTTCTCATCTTCTCTTTGTGGATGATTTAAAACTGTGTAGCTCATCAGATGAGGAACTTGAAGTACAACTACAAGTTGTCAAAACTTTTTCAGATGATATAAGAATGTCATTTGGTCTTGATAAATGCACAAAAACAACCTTTAAAGCAGTAAAACTGCAGCACTAGGAAAACAACAGTTTGGTACAAGAATGTGATATAAAAGAACTTTAGCAAGAGGGAGTATATAAATATTTGGGTATTAATGAAAGATTAACAATAAAAAATGAACAAATGTGAATAAAACTTAGTAAGGAATACTTTAGATGACTTAAATTTTATCCTATAAACAGAGTTGACATCTAGGAACAAAATCCAAGCTATAAACCGATTTGCTCTTCATGTCCTAACTTACAGTTTTGGAGTGATTGATTGGCCCCAAAATGAGTTGGATAGATTAGATAGGAAAACAAGAAGGATACTTCATGCTCACCAAATGACTGATAAAAATCAGTGCATAAGAAGATTATATATTCCCTGTTCCGAAGGAGGGATGGGGCTCCTTGAACTTGATTACATGTATAGATCTGCAGTCGTGGGACTCCACACATATCTGCTGACCTCAGAAGAACCAAAACACAGTAAGAGTTTTGAAACATGAGAAGAATAAATCTAAGATGACTTCTTTGCTTAATCTAGTAGAAGCATATCGGCATCAAGCAGGAATGGAAATCAAACCAAAAGTAGATATAATCAGGCAACAACTGAATGTGCTAAAAAACAAAAGAAAGAATATAAGGTGAAGGACCAGATGTGAAGGCAAGAAATGTGGAAAATGTATAAATATAGTTGCAAGTATAGAAAACTTCTGGAAGAACCTCATGTTGATCAGGAATGAATGCGGGAATGGTTAAAGAGATGTGAATTCAAACTAAGAGATGAAATGTTAATATTGGAGGCCCAATATAGTGGGCTATGTACACAGTGGTTTACAAAGTCTATTGAGCATGTGGGTGAAACAGACAAATGTAGGTTTTGTAAAACCAAATTGGAAACAGTCGCACACCTCGTTGCCGGTTATGACATACTAATGGCAGAAAGACTGTATACTGAAAGGCATAATAATCTGGCAAGACTGTTGCACTGGGGATTGTGCAAACATTATGGTACTGAAGTGGCTATAAAACACTGGAAACAGAAGCCACAAAACATTATAGAAAATGATGAAGTCTACATCACATGGGATCACCCACTACTAACAGTTCAAAAGATGAATGCTAGAAAACCGCATATAGTGGTCTATGAAAAGAAGACAAAAGTAGCATTGCTCATTGAAATCACCACACCCAGTGACTACAGTGTCTTGTGTACAGAGAGACACAAATTCATAAAATATCAGGATCTGCAGGCAGAAATGAGAGCAATGTGGAAGAAATGTATCCAGACAGTTCCAGTAGTAGTAGGAGCAATGGGTATTATAAAAAACAAATCTACAATCACATTTAGATATGTTACCAATATGCAAGGGCACCCGCAGGCAGGTGCAAGGGGGTGCACTTGCACCCCCCTGGAATCCGCTGACAAGTTAATCTTTTAATTTAAAAAAAAAAGTTTTTTTTTTTTTTTTTTTGGCGTTCTTCTTTAAGAAGTCCAGTCGCAGGCGTGCTGACATCATCGCGCGCAGTTTGAGAGCTAAATGGACAGTTTAGAGGATGCTGTGACATCATCGCGTGGGAACTGAAACGGACAGTTTACAGGACTTTATTGAAGATGGGACCCTTGCAAGCGAGCGGGAACTGAAATGAAGATGGGACCCTTGCAAGCGAGCGGGAACTGAAATGGACGGAAGATGGGACGCTTTAGTGGAGCGGAACTGAAACAGGCAGCTTTAGTAAGGTAGGTGTGTGGGAACTGAAATGGGTGGCTTTAGTAAGGTAGCTGTAAGCCTGTATGTGTGGGAACTGAATCGGGCGATTTTAGTAAGGTAGGTGTGTGTGTGGGAACTGAAACGGGCGGTTTTAGTAAGGTGTGTATGTGTGTGTGTAAAATGCCCTAGGACTCAGGTTGATAAGTTTGCTCTGTACATACCACCACATGTGTAGTAATGTACTGCTCTTCAGATATGTATAATATGCCTCAATTGTTATTTTATAACCAAATAATATTGCTTATGATTAATTTCCTCGCCTGAATATCACAAAACTGTCAGGGTGTACAAGAGCCTGGAAAGTCACGCATAGCTAAAAACAGATGGCTTGTAAGGAAAATAACTCTCCTCAATTAACACTGAATGTCGTGCTACATAATTGACAAACTCAAATTATGTAACATGCAAGTACAGTCACACAATTTACCCTGGGATCATTTAAGTGTTTCTTACATTCCCTTTAAGACCTTAAACGCCCCTAAGCACAAATGGTTATCTTGGTGGAAAGGCGTGAAATCAAAACATGCAAGCCTTCATGCATGAGGGTGACATCACTCGCTGGAAAAAAAAAGATACATTAACTCTTGCCTTCTCCTGGAAACATATAACAAGTGCAAGTAAAAGGGGTTTCTCTGTCCCCAGGTTTAAGAAGTACAGCATTCACAGAGTTCTGTAAAGTGCTCCAACTGGCAGGAGAGGCACCTCCGCGGGATCGTGCTGTCTAATGACGTGCGCGGAGTTTGATGCTGGCGCAGACAACAGCTCCACCCAAAAAAGCCCGGCCACAGCAACAGACGCTCACTGCCAAACATGGCGTTTACCGTGTAATCGACGTGGGCTCCTGCCCTGTACCGTACATTAACAAATCATGTTGACAGTGGCTGTCCTTCTTTCTACACCTTTCTAAGTGCAGAACAGACAAGATTGAAGGCGATCCCTCTTCTGTTGCCTGTCATATAAAAACACAGTGGGACTAGAGTGGGAGTTACATGGTGGTGGGTAGAGAATAAGGCTTGAACCCTGTACCTTGGGCCCAAGTGGCAAGAGCCTGAGGTTTTTCCCTCATACTTTTTCTGTTCCTCATAAAATCTGTGGTTTCTGTATTTGTGTCCTTGTTGCCTGACAGCTACATGTTCTCTTGTTTGATTCTTGGCTGTCTGGAGTGTTTCTCCCTGGGCCTCTGCTAAAATTAGCTTATTTTCCAAGTCAGACTTTCCTGGTTAACAAATGTTAAACAAAATGGGCACTCATTTCAATATCAGACTTCATATTCTTCAGAAAGTGCATGGTAACAAAAGCTTTTATACTAGCAATTTTTTAAGTGTACAAGATGGATATTTAAAATGTATCCCTGTCTTTGGGACTGTATTCCCCTTATTATTGGCTTCATCCAGGCTTTGTGCTAAGGTTGAGAGCTATGGTAAGAAATGAATTCACTGAATATGTTTGGGGGCTGTATTCACCCAGTACTGGCTTTGTTCAGGTATTTATTGGCTTCATCCAGGTTTTGTGCTAAGGTTGAGAGCTACGGTAAGAACTGAATTCACTGAATATGTTTGGGGGCTATATTCCCCCATTAAAGGCTTTGTCTGGGTGCTTTTTGCTAAGAGGTTGAGAGCTGTGGTAGAACTGAATTCACTGAATGTTTGGGGGCTGTATTCGCCCATTATTGGCTTTGTTCAGGTATTTTGTGCTAAGAGGTTGACAGCTGTGCTATGGTGAGAACTGAATTCACTAAATGGTAGCCATTTAAGTTTCAGTCTTCCTCTTTCACAAAACAGCTGATTTGGCATAGTGGTATGTTGCTCTGACTGTTTTGCACAGGGTCCCTGGGTTCAAGGCGTGGCAGTGAAATGTATGGTGGTAGCAGCATTTTATTCTAGAAACGTTTGATCATTTTACAAGCAATACTTAAAATGTGTCCCTGGTTCCTGGCTTTTTGCCCCCCCCCCCAAATAAATTTTGGCTTTTTCCAGATGTCTTGTGCTGCAAAGTTCAGAGATACAGCTGAGTGTCGAGTAGATTTTACGAGCTGAGAGCTGCAGGGGAGCAAGCGTTTAGTGCTGCTTATGTTTGGTCTGCTTGCATTGTTAATAGCACAACAGATAGTGTCCTTGCTTTTGATGCTGAAGGCTGTGGGTTCTACTCCCACAGTAGGTAGATGCATTGCTGATACTGTACTGTGTTGTAAAGGGGTGGATGCTGCAGTCCTTTTGGTAAAGATACCTAGTAACTATGAACCTGTTATCAGTTTGCTATCCATTCCCTATTGCGGTATTACTAGCTTATCATTTTTTTATTGCATGCAACAAAGGCAATTTATTCTTCAAGGGTAACAGGCACTTTATTTGTAGATTAAACAATGACATATAAAGCAGCAACCTCTTTATTAGTTACAAATTTCTTTAATGTGGATTTTACTACTTCAGAGATTGTGCATATTTTTTACTGATACTGGTGGACTATAGAAGGTTGAGTAGACTTTTTATGATGGAAATGTTCTGAATTGGGCAGTATTGTCATTGGTGTATGCATTTTGTTTCATTGCTTACTGGAAAAATGTTCAAAACAATAAATTTAAAATGCCCTCTAACAACTGTACTGTATTGTACAAGGAATATAATGTAATACAGTCAGGAAGGTGTATCAAAGAGCATGTGTATGTTATGTTCGAGGGGCCTATGATTTTGAAGACAGCCCAGAGTTAATATTTGCCATTGGCAAAATGTATTTTCTCTGAAAGTGGGTTTCAGTGCTGTTTCAATGCATGTGAGTTTCAAGGGCGGAGAAGTTTTAATGTTAGTCTATTTTCATTGTGAGACTGCATTGCTTTAACAGATATGTATTAGGGTTTGTGTTGTAAAATACAAAATAAAACTTTCAAATGAAATCCTAAATCATCATGAAGTAAAGCAGTATGCACATTAGTGTTTATGATAAATGGGGCAAAATAACCAAGGAATGGGACATTGGAATGGCTGCAGGGGGGAGGCTCCATTTGACCATGATTTTGTGAGGGGGGTAGCAAACTCAGACGGCCCCGGTTGAACTATACCTCTCAGTTGTCCATATCTTTGCAGAATGAATAGATATTTGCTGCTTATTTTTGGTTTGTTCCTCAAATTTGTGGTTTTCTAGCAAATAATTTAGGAATGAAGCCATTAAATGACAGACATTGAGTTTCAGATGTCATAACCTTCAGAAAAATGCATGCTAATGCAAGACTGCCTTTAAGTTTATACAAGAGCAATTTTTAGTAGTGTTTGTATGTTCCCCAATCTATTTGGCCTTGTTCAGATTTCCTGCATTAAGAGGTTGAGAGGTACGTGCAAATCACTTTGTAGATTAGGAATATCCAAACATCTCAATTGTCCCCAATTCTGGCTCAAAATGTTGCTCTCCCCTAATAATCCCTCCTCCAAAATGGCAATTTTGGAAGAAAATGTGGAGGGTTTACAATTATATATAACTGTAATGATCAGTTATAGATTACCTTTATTTCAGAAATGCATGTGGATGCTCTTATTTTGTTAGCTGCTTCAAGTTAACTGTTAATATTAAAAGGTGTCCCTTTTGACAGGTATTTTTGCATCACATTTTGGTCCGTTTTTCATAAAATTGTGGTTTTCTGGCAAATTAGTGGCAAGTCATTAAAGATTGAAGTTAGAAAATAATGGCAGACATTTGAGTTTCAGATTTTATACCCTTCAGAAAATTTGTACTAATGCAAGATCTACCTGTTCTAGTTAAGTTAATAAGAGCAATATTTAAAAATTGGCCTTATTTTTGGGCTTGTGCCCCACTTCTAGTTCTATGTATGGCTTTGTCCAGATTTCTTGCTCTGAAGTTGAGAGGTATGAGTGTCAGATCCATCACTGTCAGCCAGAGACATTTCAAATTGTGACATACTTATTGCACCCCACCCTCCATTGTAGTGGCTCTGGATGTGTCCATGGAAGGCAAGGAGCAGTTATGCAGTGTAAGTGTGCAGACTATTCCTACATTCAAAGTAGATCACAAATACGACTGTGGCTTTTCATCTGTCTTTGATTTTGCAAAATGTTCTGGTTTTCTATCAGATTTTTGTACTGTTGATTTATGCTTCTTATTCAGGAACTGTATGCTGTCACAGTGCCCTGTTGCTCTGTTTAAGTAGCCATGGTTTAATGAACATCAGGCAAGCTTGTCGGAGATTGTAAGATGCAAGTAAGCTTTAGTAAGCTTGTCGGACATTGTAAGCATTAGTAAGCATATTGTTAAAGAATTACCAGTATTGAAAGCCTTTTCGTTGTTGCCAGGCAGAGAATATTTACATGACTAGATAATGTATAAGCCTTTGGTATTGAAATGCATATGACAGTATTTTATTTATTTATTTTATTTGCAGTTGGTTTGCCAGGATAGTCCATTGGGCCAAATGAACCTGTTTTCAATGGAGTCCTGGAGAGAAAAGCTCCAAAACTAAGTAGGTTATTAATAGATATACAAATTATACAATTACACAGAAGTTAATCATACAAGAAATAACAATTTGCAAATAATACAACAAAAACTAGAGTACAATCTAGTGATGAAATTAATTACAGACTAAAGGGAAATTTAGCACAAAAGCACTGAGAAATAACAACATATTTGGAAGCATTTCATGACAATACTGAGGAATAATAACATATTAGGAAGCAATGCACAAAAGTACTGAGAAGTAATAACGTATTAGGGAAGCAATACTTAGGAAGTGTGGCCTAGTATATTCTTTCCGATTATTGTAGGAATAATATGTATGAGTTAGGGTGGGTAACTGGGAAAGTTGCAGGAGGAAACAGAGGAAGAAGGAAGATGGAGTTTGCAAGTGTTAGTTATGTGGGGTGGGAGCAAGAGCATTCCCACTGGGATACTAGATGTGAGTGAAGAGATCTTTTAAATATAAAATGGTTGGGGGTGGTGCGAATGGAAGGTGGTAGGGAGTTCCAAAGGTGCAAGGCCATAAGACAGAATTTTGCCTGGGGACGAGTTGGTTTATATACTTCTAATAGATTTTGATTGTTGGACCTTAATACTCTAGCAGGAAGGTGCATTTTAAAGGCTGATGAAAGGGAGGGACAAAGGGAGGGGTTGAAAATGAGCTTATGTGCAAGATTTAGTTGAGTATATGTGAGATAACTGGGTAGCTCTAGCCATTTTAGTTTTGGAGAGAGGAACAGTGGTGGGTGGAGGACTTGTGGCTGGTAGCGAACTTGGCAATTTTGTCGTAGCAAGAGGAAAGTTGTGTTTTAGAGAGGTCTGTACATTAGTTAGGAGTGGAGCTCCTTAGAGAAGGGAGGGATAAGAAATGAGGTAGAGAGGGTGATTTTGGTAGCAGGTGTAAGGTAATGATTTTGTCGGTAAAGCATACCTAGTTTTTGATGGGTTTTCTTGATATTTAACTGTAGGTGGGAGTTAAATTTGAGCTGGTTATCAATTTGGACCCCAAGTAACTTGGTCTCGGACACCAGTTCCAGGGGTATATTATTTTGACTAGAGATGTGGAATGTGTTTATATTGAAAGAAGTTGCCTTAGAGGGTGAATAACATTAATTTGGTTTTAGAGGCATTGAGTGCTAGGTGATTCCTTTTCATCCATTGCTCAGTTGTTGTAAAAGCATCTTGAGTCAGTTTTAGGAGTGAGGGGATAGAGGTGGCAGCGCAGATAATAGCAGAATCATCGGCATATTGGATTATGTCTGAGAATGGGATAGAGTTGCGGAAATCATTTATAAATATATTGAAGAGAAGGGGACCCAGTATAGAGCCCTGGGGTACCCCAGTAGGAGTATTTAGAAATGAGGAGGTGGCCTTTTTCCATTTGACTGCTTGAGATCTGTTAGAAGTAGCTGGAGAACCAGTTAAAGGAGGAGGGAGATAGGTTAAGTTTAGAAAGTTTAGTTAGTAGCAGGCTGTGAGAGTGTCAAAGGCCTTAGAGAGGTCGAGTAGTAGGGTAGAAACAATTTGGCCAGAGTCACGGGCTTTATTTACAGTTTCAAGGAAGGAGAGGAGGGCGGTCATAGTGCTATGATGTGGTCTGAATCCATGTGTGGGAGTTAGTAGGTGATTATCTAAGAGATGTGGAAGGAGTTGTAGTTGGATACACTTTTCTAGGAGTTTAGAGATGGGGGACAGAATAGCGATGGGGCGGAAATTAGTAACATTGTTGTTGTTGCCACCTTTATGTAGAGGTATGATAAAGGCCCTTTTCCAGACTTGGGGTACTATACATTCTTGGATAGAGCGGTTGATTAAAATGCTAATAGGGTAAGCGATTGCTTCAGCAGCCTTGCTAAGAAAGTAAGAAGGGATGTTATCAGGAGCATTGGTGCACGGCTTCAGTTTCATAAGGAGTTTCTTTATAGTAGAAGTGGGTATAGGTTTAAATGAGAAAAAAGGAGTGTGAAGAGGGAAAATTAGGGGCAGATGAAGCTGATGAAGTAGTAGGAGTAGGAGAAGGAGTGGAGAGATGGGAATTAGCAGATGGGAATGAGGAAGTAGTAGCAGAGTAGGGTAGAGATGGCTGGGGATGGTAAGGGAGTTTTGGAGAATGTAGTGGTGTTAAAGAAAGATGACGTTAATTTGGAAATGGATTCAATGAAAAGAGTTAAATTGGGTAGCCAAGTCTTGGTCAGGAGCGTTTGGGTCTGGGGTAGGGGTATCTGGTTTGCTGGGGTTAAGTAGAGTAGAGATACCTTTCCAAAATTTCTGAGGGTTTGATTTTATTATTGTTTTGAAGTGTGGAAAAGTAGTTTTGTCAGTCGAAGATTATGAGCTTTTTTACCTTATTTCGAAGTATTTTATATTCATTGTAATAAAAGGACAGGATTACAGTATTTTCAGAAGCTCATTACATTTTATTGGAGACCAGTGTCTTATAGCAGTGTCTGTGTGTTAGTACACTTGTAGTTGGGTGGCTTTAATGGTATATGGTAAATAAGCATTGCTACCTTACTTAAAAGCCAAGCCCTGCAACAACTAGCTCCACACTGAAGTCAAAACACAATAGCTCTGGTGGGTAAATGTACTCTGTAGTAATCAAAAAAGGCAAATGTTTAAAATAACTACAGCTTATGTGCAAACACTATGTAGTGATGAAACAATGCTCTGCTAAAAATGCTTTAATGCTCCACATTGCTGAGCTGCAGATCAGTTATCACTGGCTACCAGGATTTCACCAACTTCAGCTCAAGCACGGTGCCATTCAGTGCAACCTTCCCAGAACTAATTCAAGTATGACCAGAATTATTTGGTGTGTGTATAAGAGGGAGGTAGCATACCCCTCAGCTGTCCAGATTTTTGCCCCATATTCCTCCTAAAAAGGATTGAAGTTGCTAAATAATGAGACATTTCAGTTTTAGATGTCATGTCATTTAGAAAAATGCATACTAACACAAATCCTGTTACTCTTGCAATTTTCTAAGTTTCTGAGAGCCATATTTATAATCTGTCCCTATTTATTTTAGGCTTTGTCCAGATTTCTTGCACTAAGGTTGAGGCCTTGAGGGGTGTGGTATGTTTGTGAGAGAGAAAGTGAAATGCCCAAGTTAGAGTTAGCAGGTGGAATTTTCAAGTGCATTTTCAAGGAACTGTGAGTTTTAAGGGAAGCTAAGTTCACTGCTGCTCATGCCAAGTCTATTTACAATGTGCAACTGTTTTGTTTAGCAAATGGTATCTCTATTGTGGTATAAAGTTTTAAAGCTATGTTAGTAGCACCACAAGTAGAATACTTGCATCTTAATGTAAAGGCTTGAGGTTCTATTCCTACAGCATATACATTTGTATGCTGCAGTCCACAGGATGTCCTCCTTTGGATGAGATGCCTAATAACTATGAACCTGTTTTTCAGCTTGTCATCCATTTTCTATTGCAATATACCAGCTTACCATTTTTTAATTTAACATAGGCAATTTATTCTTTGGCAGCAGGCACTGAATTTGTAGATGAAACACTGAAATATACAGTTGTTTTCTAGCAACAACATCTTCATTAGTTTCAGATATCTTTAATGTGGAATTATTCAGATTACTTTTACTTCAGCAGAGACATTCAAACAAGTGTTGCTGTATAATACAAGGGATATAATTCAATTATATATTATAATTAATACAATCAGGTAAATCAAATAACTTTTGCATGGCCCTAACGGTGTGCAAGGAGCCTATTGCTTGAAAACAGTTCAAAGGTAAATAACCTGCCACTGGCCAGATGCATTTTCTTTGAATGTGGGTTTCAATGCTGTTTCATTGAATGTGAGTTTCAAAAGTAGAGAAGCTTTAATGCCAAGTCTGTTTTCATTGTAAGACTATTGGTTTGTTTAGGATTAGTAAATGTCTCAGTGTTTGGGCTATAATGTTTGAAATAAAAGTTGTAAATTAAATCCAACTGCCTGTAATCATTGTAGAACTAAAGCATAAAACAGTATGCACACAGATTTGAACAGTGTCTACAGTAAATGGGGAGAAATAGCCAAGTAATGGGACACTGGAATGGCCGTGTGGGCGGGGCTTGGGGTGGGTGGACTTGGGCGGGGCTGTGTTGGCAGGGGGCGGGGTGAGCTATGTGGGTGGGGCTCTGGGTTTGCACCCCCCTGCAAAAAATCCTGCGGGCTCCCTTGCCAATATGTGTAACCCCATACGAATTGCAGAAGGAGTCATTACTGGGCACATTGCAGGTGCTGTGAACAGCTCTTCTGGATAACATCAAAGAATGAAACAAAACTAATTTCATGAACTTTAATCGTAATTTGACTTAGGAATGGGGTCCATTCCCATCATATTATTAGAAACCCAAAAGAGTTAGAGAAATTAAAAGAACAGCATAAAATGTCACAAGTGAAACCCTGTAGGATACAATACAATTTTGTCAAGTAACTCTATTACAGAACAGTGATATTAAATCAGAAGTGTTAACAAAGCTGTGATGTTAGAACAGAGGGTGTACAATTACACATCCACTTATTTATTTACATTTTAACTCTTCTTATTACCAAGTAAATGGGTTGGTCCCCAAATCTTTTTTTCATCCTACAACAAAGATTCACTATGCAGCACGCACAGAATTAAATGATGGAACACCTTCCACTCAACACAGAACACCTGCAATCAAGCAAAAAACAGGGAAGGAGAAAGTCTATCAATAAACTCAGGAAAAATGCTGCATCAAGCAAAGGCCCTGTCTGAAGTCTAAGGGCACAGCTTTAAAGAAATATGTGCTTGAGCTATGAAATCATAATTGATATTATAGATTATATGAGCTCTGCTTCAAAGATTTTGTTACTGTACTCTCTCATTTTCTCCTTCTTTGTCTGATTACTTGTATATTTTAAAATATGTCATAAAAAAGGATACACTGAGTCACTGTTGCACACATGGAAGTTTTAAAGACAACTGCCACATAATTTACTGAAGAGTATTTACAAGTTATGAAAATTAGATGCAACTTGAGTGCTTTGCAATATCAATGAAATGCAAAATATTTTGACCCGCTCTCCTCTTACCTAGATATATTTAATCTATGCCACCCAAAACTTAAAAATATATAAATAAATAATTTAAATTTGAATAGTATCACTTTTTTATCTATGAAGAACAGGATGTGTGTATAAGATCTTACGTCCTCAGCCAAAGTGTGCCAGAGTTATATTTTCCTGGTCCGTAACAAATAATGTGGATTATGT
Organism: Protopterus annectens; assembly: GCF_019279795.1. Taxonomy (NCBI): domain Eukaryota; kingdom Metazoa; phylum Chordata; order Ceratodontiformes; family Protopteridae; genus Protopterus; species Protopterus annectens. Next base: position 754,200,261 of record NC_056748.1, read on the forward strand.
AAATGCATTTCATGACTTTACCTTCACAAAAAAAAAAAAAAAAAGACAAGGCTACAAAAGTGTTTAAATGATTCTTTTTTTAATTCAGAACTGACCCTTGCAATGCTATGCAATTCATCAAAGTACTTTGTTTAATAATATGCTAACTATGCAGTGGAGGACAAACCATTTTTCATACATGACAGCTTCCTCTGATTCACACAACATGTAGCCAATATTTTATTACATTAGAGCCTCTGTGATGTATTGCATCAATTTAGCCAAACTTTGGTGATCAAGCATAGTTTTTGTTTCGTGATCAAGCTTTGGGATGACAGTTCTGACATGTAACATTTATGAGCTGGACTTATCAAATATGCAATTTTTATGATTTCTAAATCAGATTTGTTTGTATGAAAGTCATTATATTATAAAAAGACAAATCTTGAACAACACACTTTAGTCTGATCACAAGAAATTCCTTTAGGCAATAAATATATCTTCATTTGTTCCTTTTGATGCAAATTCAGAAATGTTTCTGTTTTGTTTAAAGTGGATTTCATAAAATTAGGCTCTCAATGTGACAGAGGGAATTTGTGCGGCTCATATTTTAAAGCAGAAGATTGAATTTATAAGGCTGATAATATTGTTTCTATTTTAATTGATTTCTGACATTTTGATGTATGTTTTCAAAAACTTGGGAATCCACTGAGAAATAAATCTCCAATCAATGTAGTTGCAGCAAACCATAGTGAACAATATAAACTTATCTTTTGACATTTATCATTCAGATCCTAAATTAAAAACAACAGAGTACTTTTAAATTCTGCATTTACATACTTGCTTAACTAAAAGTCACTTGACTGATAACATTGCAAAGCAAATAGAAACAAAGTAAAGATGAGGAGATGTGTTGTGGTTCTTAACTACTACAATAAGCAACACCTTCCACGTTTAATCGCTGCAGTTTTCACCTTCTGCTAGTCAGAGGAATGCGTCTTTAAGAAACATCTGGTTGCACATTTTCTGGCAGTTTAGTCAGTGCTAAAGAATGGATCTGCTCATTGAAACCTGATTTTTATTCATTTGCCCATTATGTGTTGCTTGGGAACATGAAGACATATAGAAGCTATTATTTATCTATAATTTCTCTTTGCTAATGCTGTGTTACATAATTTCTGTTACACTGTGTATGTGTATGGGCGTGTCTGTGTTTGCTAAGTAGTATCTAATAACAATCTATGCCTAATGGCATTTATCAAACCAATAAATGATCATAACAGCAAATAAATGAATTAGTGATGATTAAGCATCTCAGCCAGAAGCATTGCTACCTAGGGGCAAACTATATGAGAAATGAATTAAGGTGCTGCTGCTACATAAATGATAATGCCACGCATAACCAAGCATTAAGACTTTCACTACTGTCTATTTTATTGGTAGTATGTTAAAGAGAAAAACACTAACAATTAAAAGTATAAGTATTATTTACATGGTATAGCCTCATTCCAACATGGATGCCTTGCATACAAGAAGTATATATTAGGGGAGCATGCATAGTGAATAGCTGCACCATATCTGCCATGTGAATGACATCATATTACATGAACATTACCATTCAGAGCAGGAAGATGCACATCATATGAAATGATGGCATTCAGTGAAAGTTTAAGCATTTTGAGAATAATTAGCTAACAGCATGCTATGGCCTGGCTATGGCATTTCAGACCAGAATAGAACTTCAGCAAAGAATATGTAAGTGAAAGAGTGATGCCATCTTATACTGCACAGCCATGTGAAACTGAAAGCTACACACTTGTGAACACACACACACTCACACACACACATATGTGCACACAGACACACATGTACATGCAGACATACACACAGACACGCACACACACACACACACACACACACACACATGAACACACGCACACACAGACACACACGTACATACAGACACACACACAGACACACACACACACACACACACACCTGTCAGAGACATACATACATTGAAACCCAAGGAGACACACACATAAACACAAACACACACAATGACTCATGCACTCATATACACATACACACATTTGTACACAGACAGATAAAAGTGACACAAGCACACACACACACACACACATACACACACAAACTCACTCGATGGCACATGCATTCATATACACATATACAGACAAAAGATATACACACACACAATGACACATATACTCATACACACACACACACACACACACACACACATGACAGACACAGACAACAGAGATACACAAACACATATCCACACACACAAACACAGACATACGCACACTCTTCCAAGTATTACAAACTGAGGCAGAGGTAGAAGGTTAATCTACTAGGGGATAAATGTTTCAATTGGCAGTAGGTTACTGCTTATACCTCCACAGCTTTGGTTGGAAAGACCAGATTCTAATACGTTATTAATAACAGCAGAGATAACCAGATACAAATAAACAACTAGCTGCATTCTATGTAAAATTGTCTTCAATGCTGGACTTTGGGGAGAATGTTTTTTTTTTTTTGTAACAAAAAATATGGTTTGGAATTAAGCTGTATTTTTCCTGAAAACATGTGGTCTTTGGATCTCTGGTACCATGTTGTTGGGGAAGACTGGTCCTAATACTCTACCTTTATCTACCGTAAGAGCAGGCTACAGATGAAGTGAATATAAGTAATCTGGTGAATGCATTCTGTTGGATTTTAGGATTTTCACTCTGTATTACACTGAAGGCTGTTAGGTAAAGTTAAAGAAGCCATGGGCAGGGCCTATATTAACCCAATGCTAGCTGATTGGGAGGTGGTAGCAAACAGACAAAACAGTTTGGTAGGTGAGATGCTCATAGCATGGTGTGTTCAGGGATCAGCAACTTATTGTCAGTCTTGCACTGTCTAATTGTACAAATGCTTTTGTATGCTTTAATGTATTACTAATTTCTTAATGTAAATAATGTGCAATCAGCTACTTACATTACCTTATATTCTTTTCTATTTGGTTTTAAAACTATCTTAAGACTCAGTGTATTGCCTCTATAGCATCTGATGTCATGTATCATTTTGGTGACAGAACCTTTCTTTGTCTGTTTGTTTGCTTGATTATTTCTGATTTTTTTTTTGATCAGGATAGAACACCTTCTCAGTGGACTGTTTTCTGACTCAACCCCTGTTATACAACCAGATAATAAAGGATACAAGGTAATATACTGTTGCTTAGACTTTATTTACATTAAGACATTTGTAACATCATCAAAGATATAAAAACAGCTGTAGGATTAAGCAGACCATGACTGGCAATGAGTTACTAAACTTCTTACAGTAGCAATTCAAAGATCAGTAAAGGCATGTATACTGCATAATAAATATTATACTACACTATGAACTGTAGTAAAGGAATGTTATTTATCTGCTTCATAATAAATTTTGTATTGAAATATGCACACCAGGAAGAGGAGGTTAGTAGCAGTAGGATATTTGGATATAATGGTTAAAAGTGAGGAAGTTAAAATATGTGTGAAAATAGTTTTAGGGGAGTAAATTGTTGTATCTAAGAAGTGCAAGACAAAGGAGACAGAAAGGGGAGGTTTGTGAGGAGAAACTTTTTTTGGGGAGGTGCCAATAAATTTGCATGAACTTGGGTGGATCTAGGACTGTGATATGTGTGTGTGTGTGTGTGTGTGTGTGTGTGTGTGTGTGTGTGTGTGTGTCTGTGAGTTTAAGGAGCTGGGGAAGGAGAAGTTGTGTTTCACTTGTAATGTGCTGGGATGTGTGGTTGCTGCAGTAGGTTCAAATCCTATTGTGGAAGTAATGAGGCATAGTGGGCCTCACATAATTGTTGGCAGTAAGAGTGCAGAGAGTGTTGTGGAATACATTAAATGATGCTGTTGGTTCTAAAGCAGTTGTATTTGGACTGGTTGAGCAGTAGGTGTGTCAGATGTTTATGGAAATTAGTGATCGGTTGTGATGATTTAATAGATTTGAGTATGGTTTCCCAAACTTTGGGGGCCAGCATAGGAAAAGTGTGCTCTGTGCCTTCAGGTCAGATAGTAGGTTTTGATAATGGTGTTCAGTTTAAGAAAGTGATCTTATATTATAAGGATATATTTCTGAAATTCTTTGAGCAAAGAGAGGTCAGGTTTTTTTTTCTCATACTAGTTTGTATAACAGGGTACCCAGAAGGAGGGAGCCTGTTTGTGTAATAGGCAGCCATTTGGTTTTTGCAAGACTAAAGCAATAGTATTCTCTTTTAGGGAATATGTTAATGAGCCAGCAAAGGTTGTTGAGTTGGTTTGTAGGGCAGGAAAGTTTATTTATGAAGCAAAAGAAAGGAATGGGAGGCCCTGCCCAAGCTGACTGAGGAGAACTCCTTGCCTTATCGATACCCTAGCTGCTGGAAAGAGAGAGTGGAGTCATTTTATGGGACCAGAAGAATAATTTCTTAATTTTGGCTTTAGTAACTTCAATGTGATACTGGATGTTAAGAGAAAGGTCTAACCAAATTCCAAGGTATATATGATATAGGACTATTTCCACCAGATGATTTTAGATGTTAGAGATGGATCTGGAGTTGTATAATTTGGGGACATTTTGTGGGGTTCTGAATAGCATTGTTTTTATTGTTTGATGATAAGTATAAGGTTGCGTCTAGATGGCCAGCTACTTGGGAAGGTAAGTTCAGGTTCAAGCTACAGTTTTATGCTGGCAGGTGTAGGGCAGATTTGTAAATGGGTATGTCATCTGCACACAGTAGAAATGAGAGGGGGGAGTAAACCTCTCAGCTGTTCAGATTTTTGCTTCATATTTGTGGTCTGCTTCTCATAAAATTGTATTTTTTTGGCAAATCATCATCAAATCATTGAGGACTGAAGTCAGAAAATAATGGCAGACATTTGTGTTTCAGACTTCATAGCATTCAGAAAATTCATGCTAATGTAAAACCTGTTATTCTATCAACTTTCTAAGTTTGTAAGAGCAATATTTTAAAAGTGTCCCAATTTCTGGGCCTTTGTCCCCCCATTATTTGTGGCTTTGTTCAGATTTCTTGTTTTAAGAGATGATGTATGGGGGGTATCTCAATGGAGTTTGTTGACAACAACAAAGAAGAGAATAGGAGAAAGTATTATGCCTTAAGGGACACTTTTGAGATGTGAACAAGAAGAAAGGAGAGGTGATGATGTGAATCCAGTTTGTACCTTGATGTGTCTGGACCACACACAATTTTGAACCATATGGCGATCCTGGAGCTGGTGCTGGTAGTGGTTATGGAATGTTGTAGGAGAGGGTGATCAACAGTGTCAAATGCTTAGTCAACAAAAATTGTGCCACTTTATAGTACTTTTTCCTTACTGATGAGGATGCCAATTTGTAATCCATTTTCCCTGCTAATGAGGATGTCACTTTGTAGTTGTTTTTCTCTTCTAATGAGGATGTCACCTTGTAGTCTTTCTTCCATATTAATGAGTATGTCACTTTGTAGTCCTTTTTCCTTGCTAATGAAGCTGTCACTTTGCAGTTGTTTTTCTCTTCTAATGAGGATGTCACCTTGTAGTCCTTCTTCCCTACTAATGAGTATGTCAATTTGTAGTCCTTTTTCCCTGCTAATGAAGCTGTCACTTTGTAGTTGTTTTTCTCTTGTAATGAGGATGTCACCTTGTAGTCCTTCTTCCCTTCTAATGAGGATGTCACTTTGTAGTTGTTTTTCTCTTCTAATGAGGATGTCACCTTGTAATCATTTTTCTCTACTAATGAGGATGTCACTTTGTAGTTGTTTTTCTCTTCCAATGAGAATGTCACCTTGTAGTCATTCTTCCCTACTAATGAGTATGTCACTTTGTAGTCCTTTTTCCCTGCTAATGAGTATGTCACTTTGTAGTCCTTTTTCTCTTCTGATGAGGATGTCACTTTGTAGTTCCCTTTCTCTACTAATGAGGATGTCATCTGTCAAAGTATAAATGGCAGACATGGCATTTCTTCCAAACCAAAGCACGTGCTATTTGCTACTAAGTATTCTGTACATTGTTGTGTGGTTGGTAAGGTGTAGACTGTTTTCTAAGCGTTTTCCTAAATCTGGCAGTACTGAGATAGGTGTGTAGATGTGAGACTGACATACTCAGGAATTAATGGTATAGAAAGGAATATTCATAGTAGAAGAAGGAGGCTGACACTGAGAGATATGCACATTACATAATTCATGTTTCAAAGTTCTGGTTATGAATTCAGGCACCTAGGCAGTGAGACATTTCCATGTGGTGCATTTGGTTGGGGACACATGGCTGAAGTGACATTCAGCTGCAGAGAAATATAGCAGTGGCTAATTCCCTGTGGGCAAAGAGAAAATTGATGTGCCATGCCCACAACTTCAATAACCAAATGTACTGGGGGAAAATAATGGCCATGGCCCTGAAGACAGCATGAGACAACACATAGTATGGCAGGCATTAGCAGCAGGCTGGCCACTGGACATGTCAGTGGCACTAAAAATGCAGTGCACAACAGACAGTGCCTTCATAACTGATGTGTGTGGACCAATACCTCCCTTCACAAGGTCTAGAGACCATTACCTAAAATGGATACTGGAGTATAAATATGATTTCAGTAGCCTGCAAGATTTCCTCCATACTGTAGCACACTTCTACATGTTGTAGTCACATAAGCTTGTAGTGTACACTGAATACAACACTCATTACTTCTTCCATCCACATGCATTTGGTTATTAAAGTTTTGGTCATGTCAGAATGTACTTCTCTTTGCCCACAGGGGATTCACAACAGCCATATTTCTATGCATCTGAATGTCATTTCAGCCATGTGTCCCCAACCAAATGTACCACAGGGAAATGTCTCACCACCTAGGTGCCTGAACTCAAGGAAGAGTTCAGGCACCTAGGCAGCGAGACATTTCCCTGTGGTACATTTGGTTCGGGACACATGGCTGAAGTGACATTCAGATGCAGAGAGATATAGCAGTGGCTAATTCCCTGTGGGCAAAGAGAAGAATACCATGCCCACAACTTCAATAACCAAATGCACAGGGGGAAGATAATGGCCATGGTCTCCAAGGCAACATGAGGCAACATGTATTATGGCAGGCATTAGCAGTAGGCTGGCCACTGGACAAGTCAGTGGCACTTAAAAAAGTGCCTTTATAATCAGTGTGTGTGTGGACCAATATCCCCTTCACAATGTCTAGGGAACATTAACTAATATGCATACTGGAGCATAAATGTGACTACAGTAGCATGCAAGATTTCCTCCATGTTGAGCATGAGAACAACACTCATTACTTCTCCCTCCCCCATGTACTTGGTTATCAAAGCTGTGGGCATAGCAGTGTGTGGTTCTTTTTGCCCATAGGGAATCCACAACAGCCACATTTCTATGCATCTGGATGTCACTTCAGTCATGTGTACCCAACCAAATGTACCACAGGGAAATGTCTCACTGCCTGGGTGCCAGAACACCTACTATATATCAGCCATGCCTCAAGGAAAATCACAAGCCAATTTGGTGTACAGTTTGTTAAACATGACAAGGATGGTATGCATTTTGAAATAATTATTAAGACTCAGTACATATCCTAATTATGTGTGTAGGGCAGAATATTTTGTAGCCAAATGCTGTAAGATGAATGTTTCATCCAGCAGCCTACTAAGTATGTTACAGTAGAACATAATGAGACAGAAGAGGTAATGAGAGACACAGAGATATTGAGACACGTGAGTTTGTTTTCTGGCACATTTATGAACATCGTTATGGTCTGTTTGTATTAGGTGTTTCCTCATTCAGACTGTGTTCTGCTCTGTATCATGAAGTGATTGATAGAGGGACAAGGTGGAGGGGTGACAATAACCAATACATCCACATATGTCTGGTTGAAGAATGTCAGAAAAATATGTATTAATGTGTGCATGCTTAATGCTAATTAGAAGCTAAATGAGTTAACATGTTTTTCATTCTATTTTATATGCACTGTTTTATATATAAATTGAGTTTCATATGAGACTGAAAAGATGCTTTTTGAAACTGCAGTGTGCTTTCTGAAACTTGCAAGATGCCCTCTGACCTAGTAATTGCTAGCACAGCAATATTCATGTTTATGCCTTTTGGAAATGTACTTGAGAAGCAGGTGCTTATCTGCTAGGTCAGGAGTGAATGAATGAACAATGCTATATCCTGTAAATGTAATGATTCTAAACAATCAGCTCTGTTCGAAGTATGAGAACATGTGCAGCTGCAGTAGCTTAGAGATAATGTAGACAAAGGATTATTAGAGAAATGAACTGCTAGGTTTGTGCTTGAATTAGCCATAGTATCTTGAATGGTAACATTGCGTGTATCTAACCGGTGGTAACCAAGGCCATGTTGTTTTCCTTAGGAAGTTTCTCACAAAAATTGATAAATCAACAGAAATTCATAAGACTAATTGTCAATAAGTGATGATGAAAAGACTTGTAATTTGTTACGTCAGCTTGGTAGGCAATGTCTTATTAGAAAGTGTATAAAAATGAAAGTATTTCCTGTTTCTAGTTAGACAAACTCTGTATTAGCACGTTTTTGTCTCCTTGCTGCAAGATTAAAGTGCCTTAACCCGAACCTACCATGTTTTGATCATTTTTTAAAGTATATTTTTCCTTTGACAGTTTGGTCCTTTGGACCAGAAAGTACCTCTCACTCTAGGCCTAGGTCAGAATTGGGCCCGGTGGCATGTACCCGTACGGAGACACTGCCACATCGGCTCTTCTGTTTTGAAAGACCTCCGACTGAATTGTCATTCGAAAGAGGCCAGCCACTGTTTCTGATCAAGGATTGGAGGACAAGTCAACGATCCGGTGAATCAACTCACGGAGGGTCAGGTAAGGAGGAATTTACCTTTTTCTGTTTTAGATCAGGGACTAGTTACAGAACTTTTTGTCAGGAGGATTTGCATGTGCAGATCAGGGACAAAAGATTACTGTCTTGTCATAGATCAGGGAAACAGAATAGGTAGACAGTTATTCTAGATAAACTGTGAAAATGTGATAAGAAGGGTTACATAACAATTTACAGCTTAGCTAAGTCTACATGGGAAATCAGTGCACAAAAAGTTCCCGAGACCCGCCCCTAACCGAAGACGTGAAATATATGCAATTACAGTGTGCCGATAATGTTAAGTACTATACTAAATGGGTTGATAAATATAAAGTTGATGGTAATTTAGATAAATCTTCACTTATTAAACTCGTCAGACAACTTAAAACAGACGCGAAATGTCAGCTAAAAACGCAACGGCAATTAGGAGTCCCTCAGGCACACAGGTGGCTTGAGGAAGCAAATCGCAGGGAACAAAAGATTAAAAATTCAAAAGCAATGTTCTTAGACAAAGAAGATAATAACTTGGTAATAGCAACAGCCCCTCCTCCGCCCCCTCCACTTCCCTTACCAGAATATGAAGCAAGTGGACAAACTGATCTACCTCCGCTATATCCAGCTGTTCCTGCAAAATCAAAGCCATTTGTCAGGGATCCTATCAAGACTAGGTCTCGAACAGGTAACTTGAGAGGGGAGATTGAATTATATGAAATTAATAGAAATTCACAAGCTATGATTGAGGAAGAGATATGTCCACTCATAGAAGTACCAAATCCACAGGCAGGACAGGCAGGACAGGCAGGACAAGATTTGACTCTTCTAGTTTATAGACTGTGGACACCGGAAGATATCCGGAAAGCCACAGAGGGAATTCCCCATCCGAAAGTTAATTTTAGAAAATTCTTAGAAGACTTACATGGCATGAGGTTAAGTTACCATTTGAATGGAGAAGAAGTAGAGAAAGTAGTTAGGCAAATTGTAGGTCCAGATTGGCACATGATCAGTGGCAACTGGAATCCCCGTGACGCAGAGCTCAGACCACTCCCACATAGTAATGCAGAACTGGACAACAGAGTGAAAGGTCTGACAAACCGAATCTCTGAAAAATGGAAGCCTAGGGCTGATTGGACTTGCATTAATTAGTGCATACAACAAGAAGGTGAAACTGTTGATAGATATTATGCTAGACTATTAGAATGTTTTAATAATCATTGTGGAATGCAAGTACCTGAAGATCAAACACATGATTCCCCATATGAGCAACAGCTAAAGAATGCATTCTTAAAAGGCAGTATTACTCCCATTAGCAGCTTTATTACAAAGCACATGGTAGATCATCGTACAAGTAGATTACAGTCATTACTTGAATATGCAAGACATGCCGAAATGCATTTTAATAGCAAAAAGAAAAATAAAGCTCAAGTATTTGCAGTAGAAGATGGGTCAGAAGTTTTTGTAGTACAGACTGGGAAGAAGGGTAAGAAAAATGCCCAGGGAAACAAACAATCTGATAAATGATCAGAAGATTTTGAAGAAAGAAAGAAAAGGGGTGAATGTTTTAAATGCGGGAAAAAGGGACATTTGGCAAGAGATTGCAGGCTAAATAAGAAGGTAACTACGGAAGATAAGGAGGGCGAGGAATGACTATATGATAGTCAGGAATCGGATGAGAATAGACAGAAAAAGACAAATGAAAATGTGGTAGCAAGGGTAGAGGATGTGACAGAAGGGATAGAGGATGTACATGAATTCATAGATGATGAAGAAAATGAAATTTTGGACTTAGCATTATTGAGCCTAGAGCTCTACTTAGCAGACACAAAACCGGAAGTTACGCTTCTGGTAGAGAGAAGGGAAGTCAAATTTTTGTGTGACTCAGGGGCTTCACGGACCCTGATACATCCTTCCAAACTCCCAGAAGATTCAGAATCACCAGATTACATACTAGTGAAAGCAGCTCATGGACAGCTGCATTGGGAGCCACTCTCCCATGACATAGCAATAACTGACCCCGTTTCAGGAACGACCCAGAAAAGCAAAATTGTTGTTTCTGCAAAATGCCCAGTAAATCTCTTGGGCAGAGACTTGATGCAGATATTTGGCATAGCCATAGTTCCAACCATGCAGGGTATGGAAGCACAGCGACAAATGGATACTTTTGTGGTGCGACCGGAGGGTGAAACATATTATTGGTACAGCCAGGACTTAGTTACGACTGGTCCCTGGGCAGTAACCGAAGAACTCATGAACGTAGCCATCAGCAAATCCCCTCCCTTGACACTGACAAACAGCATTTGTTGCATTGTACTCTAAATTACTGTAATAGACCAGGACCTGATAAAGAATATGAGCAGGAGTTGTTTAAAAACCATGCTAATAGGCTAGTATTACGAAATTTGTACCGGGACACAGAAGGAAACAGTGTAATAAGCTGTTCATTGCTCCAGGAGTTTTTAGCACTTTACAAATCTAATCGATTGCCACATGTAAGCTTAACTAAAAGTAGAAATTTAAAGTGGGCAGTCTTAGGAGAAAAAGTCACGAGGTGGGAAAAACAGACAGAGTTAGAACTCTCTGAACAAGGAGTATAGAAGCAAAAATTGAATTGGATAACACAGACACACCCAGCTGTGCACTCACAGGCAAGTGAGGATAGCTAAGTATTACTCTTACTGGAGGAAGAGGAAAATGCCTTACGAGACATACCAGAGACTCTCTGGTCGACAGGGAAATCAGATGTTGGACTTATTCGTACAGCAGGACCAGTTACTATTACGCCAAAATCAGCATTTAGACCTCAGAAAAGACAGTATCCCTTGAGAAAGGATGCAGAGATAGGGATCAAACCTATAATAGCAGCCTTACTTAAGGAAGGAGTCTTAATAGAATCTCCTGATTCACCGTGTAATGCACTCTTATTTCTTGTTAGGAAAGCAAACGGGGAGTGGCGTATGGTCCAAGATCTACAAGCTGTGAACGACGCAGTTATACCCAGGGCACCAACGGTGCCAGATCCACACACCTTGTTGAATGATTTAAAACCTCAGCAGAGGTATTTCTCTGTGGTAGGTATTAGCAATGCATTCTTCTCGATACCGATACACCCAGACAGCCAATATTGGTTTGCATTTACATTTCAGGGGAAATGGTATACATATACGAGATTACCACAGGGATATTGTGAAAGTCCAATGATATTTGCACAAGAAATGGCAAGTAACCTGGCAGGATTTATCCCACCGAAAGGTAGTCAGATTTTACTTTATGTAGACGATATTCTGCTGGCAGCCCCCACCCAGCAAGAATGCAGAGAAGATACCATAGCATTATTACAATTTTTAGCTACTCAAGGACACAAGGTAAACAAGAACAAACTGCAACTTTGGAGAAAACAGGTTAAATACCTGGGATATGTAATATCCAAAGAAGGCAGAATATTAGACGAAGACAGAAAAACGGCAATATTACAAGCACCTAGACCAAATACCAAGAAGGAAATGATGTCCTTCCTGGGAACTTCTAACTTTTGTCGGAGTTGGATACCAAATTATGCTTTGGAATCTGCTCCGCTGACTAATTTGATATTCAAAAAGCCAATGGCAGCACAGGATTTATTACAGTGGACACCAGAAGCAGAAGCAGCTTTCTGCAAACTGAAACAATTGATAGCATCTTCCTTAGTTTTAGGATTACCAAACTATCATAAGCGATTTTTCCAAACTGTAGACTGTAAGCAAAATCTTGCTTTTTTCCCACTTTTCTGAGATTTAAAAAAGTTCAGTTACAGGCTTGCTGTTCTTGAACTGTTTTGTAAGTTTCTGTGAGGCCATTTTTGCTTGGGCTAAAGGAAAGTCTCTCTGTTGATCAGTGGCAGTGAAAACATTGAGCTGCTTCCCCTGCCCCTCGCGAGTGGTTTTTGGGTCAATTCCTGGCTCTTTCCAGCCCTGCTATCACAAGCTTTTTTAGATTTTTAAGCTAAAAGCGATTTAGCGGCGGATACTATAGAGCAGCATCGAGCAGCGCTGGTTTAACAAGGGTTAAACTTTCTGGCTCCATAAAGTCTGTTCTTGTTTTTTTTTTTTTTTAGAACTTAACTACTACTAACTAGTACAGTATATCTTAACTAAAAAAGCAAAAAAGCCAAAAGCTTTTCAAAGCAAAAAAAAAAAAAAAAAAAAAAACATCAAAAAAAAAAATTTTCCTTACTTCTTTCAGGTTTAGCATTTCTATTAAGTCCCTCACTACCCCAGGGTACCCACTTCATACTCTTATTCCCTCTCTCCCCTAACTTCTTTAAGTTGCCTAACATCTCTAAGGGCCGAAGGGGCAGATGAATTTGGGATATTTGAGGCAATGTACAATTGCCCCCATGTACACACCCAACCTCTCCTCCTCTCCCACACAACACATACTTTGAGATGAGATGCTAATTAGCAAAGTCATACCTGAGAGACTGAGAGCAAATTTTTACTAAAACAGAGGCCTCCGGTGACTCCATAGTCAGACACACTGATGTGCCACTCACCAGACTGAAAGGAGAGAGGGTCACAGTAAGCTGCCTATGGTGTGCTTAGAATCCCACATAACACACAAGCACTGGGGGTACAGTACAACAAAATATGACACAGTGTCCATGCTGGGTGAAATGTGAATGAGTCTGAGACGCCTGGACTACATGAGAAAGAGACATAGAGGAGCTCTCTAGCTCTCTGAGCCCAGGCAGGTATGACCCTGACCTGCGTTCCTTCACCAAGAATGATGCCACAACATAGACAAAATGATCAGCTTTAACAATTGGCGATGACATGCTTGACAAGCCACGCTGCTTCACAAGGGGATGGCTTGCACACTGTCACCCCTGGGATTCCTATATTTGGCTAAGGCTCTTTGCCACCATAGTGCCAAATTCTAAACCTACCACCTTAGAAAACAAAATGGGAAGAAACTAACGATGTCTGTGCTGTGACTGAAACCTGGTTCAAGGCTCCTGAGAGCACCCTGGCACTATCAGGTTTTACCTCATATCATGCGTTCCGGCCCCAAAACCTGGACCACACCACAAAAGGAGGGGGTGTATCAATATTCATCAAGGATACCCACACCTCCAGGTTGGTGGCAACGCACCGCAGCGGAAACCATCCAGGTGCAATTAACCATAGGCAAAACTGCTCTGCAATTTATAGCATGCTACAGGCCACCCTCTCAAACTCAGGAACCCCACACAGCCTTCCTGAAGACACTGGAGGGTATAAATGTATCTCCAAACACCATTATATTGGGTGACTTCAACTACCGAATATAGACTGGGAACATTACTCAAGCCCCAACTTTCTAGCCCAAAGGTTCCTGGAGTTCATAAATTCAAATGCCATGGAACAACTAGTCACCGTTCCCACAAGAGGAGAAAATATACTAGATCTCATCATCACAAACATGGGGACAAAATGCTCCACACGAAGTATATCCTCATTGGTGAGATCAGATCACAAACTAATCTCACTAAATCCACATCCCCCCAAACAAAATAGACCACAGTGAAGAACTTCTCTAAAGCAAACTTCACACTACTCAAGACTGGTGGGTATCCTCGAGCCAGTGGAAACCACAACCCAAGCTGTGGAAGCCCTTACAAATGCCTTCTCTGAACACCTCCAGGACTGCATGGATCAAAACCAAGACTCTTTCCACCAAGGGCAAACGTCCAGTCTGGTGGACCCCAGCCATAAACAAACTTTACAATAAGAGGAGAAAGCTGTTACATGATATAGAAAAATCCAAAAATATGAGCACTCATAAAATCATCCAAGGCCAACTTTGAGAGAAAAATTGCCATAGATTCAAAAGACAATCATAAGGCCTTCTTCAGCTATGTTAGAAACCTGGGTGGAAACTCCCAGATATGCTCAGAATTAGTCCAAAATGATACAAAAATCACAGAACCCACAGACATTGCCAACATACTGGCAGACAGGTTCAGTGCAAACTTCACCCCCCCTCCCCCAAAGGAGATAACTATCCCAGCCAGTGCAGCCTCCCAGACATCTCAAATGCGCAGGTGAAAGCTGCTCTCTAAAGCTAAAAACACAGCATCAATGGGACCGGATGGTGTCCCCGGCTGTGTGCTACACGAACTCAATGAGGAACTAAACCCGCACATAAGGCAGCTGTTTATTCTTAGCCTTGCCAAAGGATACGTGCCCAAGGAGTGGCGTACGGCAACTGTGGTCCCACTCCACAAAGGCGGTGCCTCTACAGACCCTGGTAATTACTGCCCCATAAGCTTAACAAGCCTGGTCTGCAAAGCTATGGAGAGGATCATAATGGAACTCATAAACAAAGACATAGGGGACTTGCAGGCATTGGACCCGACCCAATTTGGCTTTGTCAAGGGCAGATCATGCCTTTTGAACTTGGTCGACTTCTTTGAAACAGTCACCAAGGCCATTGATGAGGGAAAGGCAGTCCATACAGCCTACCTTGACCTTGCAAAGCTAACACAATACCCCACTGGTATTATAGAGAAACTTACCAGCTTAAATGTAAACCCATATGTCACAAGATGGGTTGCAAACTGGCTAAAGGACAGAACCCACAGGGTTAGAGTTGCTGGCACCATGTCAGACTCCAAGGTCACAAGTGGTGTCCCACAGGGCTCAGTCCTTGGCCCCTGTTGTTCGGCATCTACTTCTCAGAAGTACAGGCAAACATAGGAGGGCTATGGCTGACAAAGTTTGCAGATGACTGCAAACTGGGCACCATAGTGGAAAGTACATCAGACACAGATATCCTTCAGAGGGGTCTCACAGAAACTGATAGCTGGTGCCAGAGCCATGGCCTGAAGTTAAATGCCAAAAAATGTATAGTCATACCCTTCGGGAAAAACAAGGTAACCCCAAGCTACCATATAGGTGGGAATCCACTAAGCACAGAAGAGGTTATCAGGGACCTGGGGACCCAGGTTGACAGTGGCCTTTCTTTTGACACTCACATTGCTAAAGTGGTTAGAAAGACCTTCTACATTGCCCACCTGATTATGAAGGGATTCACATCCAGATCAAGTGAGGTCATTGTTCCCCTGTACTCTTCACTTATCAGACCAATGATCGAGTTCAATGCCCCATTCGGGATGTATCTCACCCGACACCTGCAGCAATTGGAGAGACCCCAAAAGTTCCTCAACAAAAGGATAAAGGGACTCCAAAATCTGTCATATGCTGCCAGACTGAAGAAACTCCAGCTCTATTCAGTCACATACCGTCTGCTCAGAGGTGACTTGTGCCTGACATACAAGGCCATGTCCAACCCGGAATTAATGGACATGCTCCACCTCAAAAAATCCAAATCTACCAGATCTACTAGAGCAAGTGACTTAAACCTTAGCATGGATATAAATAGGACATGCTGGAGGGATAGATTTGTCACCCAGAGACTTCCTATGCTGTGGAATAAAATCCCGGTCCATGTGAGGCAGAGCACCTCGCTGGCTCTGTTCAAGAGAAATCTTGACCGGTGGATGGGAGATCGTAGGTTTACCCCGGGAATCATCTCTGTGTCACTGCTGGACAGAGGCACAACAAACTAATGGGCACAGTATTTTTTAACATAAGGGGTGGCGTAAGCCACAAAACTTTGGGCTAGGCTTATAAATGCCTTAGGGCAGATAGCCTAGTATAAACCTATGAACCTATGAACCTATATGACATCAGTGTTAACACAACAGCATGGGGACAAACAACTCCCCATAGCTTACTATTCATCACAGCTAGACCCAGTGGCACGATCCTTGCCCCACTGTGTACAAGCAGTAGTCGCAGCTGCAATGGCAGTGCAGGCTTCAGCCTCAGTAGTATTGTTCCACCCTCTCACATTGAGAGTGCCTCATGCAGTCGCGATTATTTTGCTGCAAGAAAAAGTAGCATATCTTTCTCCTGCTAGACATCTTTCCTGTATGACTATACTGTTGAGCCAACCTCATATGACAATTGAACGATGTACAACTTTGAACCCGTCAACCTTGCTCCCAACCCCTGCAGATGACAAACCACACTGCTGCCTGCAGGAGATTGAGCAAAAGACACCACCTAGAAAAGACCTTACAGATGTTCCCTTGGATGATGCTGAGGTGACATACTATGTGGATGGCTCGTGCAGGAGGGGTCCTACAGGACAGAACCTAGTAGGGTATGCAGTAGTTTCTGATACCAAGATTTTAGAAGTGAAGTCTTTACCACACAACTTATCTGCACAAACAGCAGAGTTGATTGCCTTGACGAGGGCATGTACCTTAGCAGAAGGTAAGAAAGTGAATATTTTTACTGACAGTCAGTATTCTTTTTCTACTGTACATGTTTTTGTGCAGCAGTAGGAAAATAGAGGAATGATAACATCTACTGGTAAACCAATTAACCATGCGCAATTTATTCTAGATTTGTTAGACTCTATTCAGTTACCTCAGAAAGTAGCTATTTGCAAATGCGTAGCTCATACCAAGCAACAGGATAGAATTTCAAAAGGTAATGCGAGGGCTGATACAGCTGCAAAACAGGCAGCTTCAGCTTCAGAAGTTTTTCTTTTGAGTGAGGAATTACAACCTTCTGAGATTTTAGATTTAGAAATGTTAAAAACAATGCAGACACTTACTAGAAATACAGGGAAACAAAAATGGATAAAGCGAGGAGCAATCCTTGAGAAGGGACTGTACATCTCCAAAGAGAAGAAACCAATTCTACCATCTAACTTGTTTAGATATGCAGCTTTGTTGAGCCATTTGCAGAGCCATGTCTCAACAGGGAGGATGGTACAGTTAGTGAATCGAGTGTTTACGACGTATGGATTTACTAATTACACAAACATTTTTTGTGCAGCATGCCATGTTTGTAACAAGCATCATGCACAAGGGGCATTGAAACCTAAGCAAGGGAGTTTCCCTACACCAACGTATCCATTTCATACTATTTGTATGGATTTTATAGAACTGAACAAATGCGAAAATAAGAAGTACTGCCTTGTCATTATAGATATGTTTTCCAAATGGTTGGAAGCTTTTCCAACTAAAAATCCAGATGCAGCTACTGTTGCAAAGGTCCTTGTTAAAGAAATTATACCTAGATTTGGCATACCGAAAAAGATTTATAGTGACAACAGTACACATTTTGTAAACCAAACAATACAATAACTTAGTGTCTATTTTGGGATATCGTTAAAAAAACACTGCACATACCACCCCCAATCTGCAGGATTAGTAGAGAGGCATAATGGGGTGTTGAAGAATAAACTTAGGAAATTGATTAGTGAGACACAAAAGAACTGGGTGCACTGTTTACCTCTGGCACTGTTGAGCATGAGAACTGTTTCAAATGCAAAAGGATTAACTCCTTTTGAAGTTTTGTTTGGGAGGGCATATTATACACCTCAATGGAAACCTCTCATGTCTGCAGAGCAGGAGGCTGACAGTTCACTTGCAGGACATATGAGGCGATTTTTGAATAACAAACTTTTGCAGTTAAATTCTGTTTCAGATAAAGAGCAAACAAAATTGGAAGCAGCAGTAGCCCCAGGCACCTGGGTCTGGGTGAAGATAGTGAAGAGAAAGAATTGGAGTTCTCCGAAGTGGGAAGGGCCATACCAGGTACTACTGTCGACACCCACTGCAGTCAAGATCGTGGAGCGAGCATCCTGGATTCATTTGACACACTGTAAACTGGTTAAGAACTTTGAACTGGACAAAAACCTTGTTACTGTTGTACAACGAGAACAAAATGACCAGGTATAGAGTGAATAGAGACATTGAACAACCTCAGAAAACTTGCATGATTATTTTGATAGTTATGCTAATAACATTGTTCTTTTTGTTGTGGCCTTTCCTTTTTCCTGCCACAAAAGTCAAACTGATTAAACGTGATAAACCAAATATAGACTGGCACCCGAACTTTAACACTTATCAGGCAATTACACATGTGTATGCTGAGACTTTTAATGTTTCGAACTGCTGGATCTGCACAGCCATACCAACAGCATACGGGGGGCTATTAATGACTGCTATTCCCCTAGGGGTCAATGAGACCTGGGAAAATCTGGTTTTTGACACAGTATCTATTAAAGCATACGATAAGGTAGCACTGTATTTGCCAGTGACACAGAAGGGAATTGCATGTTTTTATAATAATGATACCATACAAGTGGGTTGGAGTAAGTGTAATGTGACTGTATAATATAAATGTTATAGCAAACGATCTGGGTGGATCTTGTAGTACAGATTATAACTCATTTCTTAAGTCCATGCATAAGACTCTTGATCAAGTGCAACGTAATCCTGTACTTTTTAAACAGATATCTGTAATAAATAGGAAAATGATTCATGCAGGGCAGTCATTTCATAACAAAGTAACTACTAAAGTAGAGGATTGTTATTTTGTGTGTGGTAAAAAAGCATATAAATGGTTACCTGAGAATTGGTCCGGCAGTTGTTTTTTGGGGTACCTGGTCCCGGCCATATGACACACTGCAGTCTTGCCTCAGGGAAATATTCGAAATACCCAAGATGTGACCAAAAAGACTGTTAAAAAGCCTGAAAATCCAGTGGGACAGATTGAGGCGGGCTGGAAAGACCATCATACTGTGGGTACCAAACTTACGCACATGGACTTGAGTGACACTGCCATATCGTGAGCAGGCATATTACCTGCATATGGTGCAGTTAAATTGATTTGGGAGCTGTGAAAACTGTCTAAACTTCTCGAAGTGATGAGTAATGCAAATTTCTCTGCTCTTGAACTGATAACTGATGAACTGAATGCTATGAGGACTGTAGTGCTCCAGAACTGAATGGCTCTTGACTTCACCCTAGCGGTGAGGGGTGGTACATGTGCTTTAATCAAAGAAGAATGCTGTGCATTTATACCAGATCATCAGCATGAAATTAATGACCACCTTGAGGTGATTCAGCAAGTGTCGGCCATGACCAAACCAAGCCCAAACCCTCTGACGGACTTTTTCCAGAATTTGTTCGGGGGTGGGGTTCCATCCTAATGAACATCTTGATTGCCATTGGTGTGGGATTACTCCTGATAGGAGTTTGTGTTTGTTGTGGAATCCTCTGCATGAAGAAATTAATCAAAGATTTTATAGATATATCAGTTTCTGAGACTATGTATCAGAGTACTGAATTTGAAGACCTGCTAGAATGTGAAACACTTTCATAAAGTTTAAACTGAATGACTTTCTTAACTGCAAATACTGAATGGAAGAGGTTAGGAAAAGAAGCAAACTGTTTATTCTTTTTGAAAATAGAATTAAAAAGTATTAACAGGGGGGAAATGTTAGAAAAATATGTATTAATGTGTGTATGCTTAATGCTAATTAGAAGCTAAATGAGTTAACACATTTTTCATTCTATTTTATATGCACTGTTTTATATATAAATTGAGTTTCATATGAGACTGAAAAGATGCTTTTTGAAACTGCAGTGTGCTTTCTGAAACTTGCAAGATGCCCTCTGACCTAGTAATTGCTAGCACAGCAATATTCATGTTTATGCCTTTTGGAAATGTACTTGAGAAGCAGGTGCTTATCTGCTAGGTCAGGAGTGAATGAATGAACAATGCTATATCCTGTAAATGTAATGATTCTAAACAATCAGCTCTGTTCAAAGTATGAGAACATGTGCAGCTGCAGTAGCTTAGAGATAATGTAGTCAAAGGATTATTAGAGAAATGAACTGCTAGCTTTGTGCTTGAATTAGCCATAGTACCTTGAATGGTAACATTGCATGTATCTAACCGGTGGTAACCAAAACCACGTTGTTTTCCTTAGGAAGTTTCTCACAAAAATTGATAAATCAGCAGAAATTCATGAGACTAATTGTCAATAAGTGATGATGAAAAGACTTGTAATTTGTTATGTCAGCTTGGTAGGCAATGTCTTATTAGAAAGTGTATAAAAAATGAAAGTATTTCCTGTTTCTAGTTAGACAAACTCTGTATTAGCACGTTTTTGTCTCTTTGCTGAAAGATTAAAGTGCCTTAACCTGAACCTACCATGTTTTGATCATTTTTAAAGTATATTTTTCCTTTGACAAAGAAGGTCTGGGAAACTGGAAACATGATTGTGATGAAGATGGTGGGTTTGTTGATAACAGATATAGCACACACTTATACAAGGAATATTAACATGGAGAAAAATTACATTACTGTATAACATATGTCAGGATTGGAACCTTTGGCAGTAGAAATAAAACTTTACAGACAGATTGATTATCTCAGCTCACCACAGAGGAGCTCATGCTGTAATAATATCCAGTCATACATTGTAAGAGACACCGACAACATGGTCAATAACAGCATTAGGTAGGCAGCAGTATTCATTACAATTATATAAATTGTAGCCTTTTTACCCTTTACATGATATGCAGATATGCATGATAAGACAGGTATGGAAGAGTAACTGTATCACAGTTTATTACCTTAAGTCTGTTTTAGTATAGTATAGCAGATTATTTATTTTCATTTATTTGCAGTTGGTTTACCAGGATAGTCCATTGGACCATTTGAACCCATTTTCAATGGAGTCCTGGGGAGAAAAGCTCCAATAACAATCTTGGTTACAATAGTTTAAAGATAATATTTATACAAAGATTGTAGTTTTGAGCAAAACATTTACAATTGATACAGCAAACATTACAAATAATGCAGACTAGTGATGAGGTTGAAATTGAAACAGACTGGCAATGGAACATTGCATTGTAGCAGCTGAGAGGCATTTCTTATTAGGAATATACAGATAACAGTTACAGTTTGATGCATTATTTACAAATAGCATATAAGTAACAGGAATATAAATATATGGAGAGTTGATAGAAGGAGAAAGGTTTTGATGAGAATAGAGACTGAGAGAGAGAGAGAGAGAGAGAGAGAGATGGAAACTGAAGCATGGAATGAAGGGAAGAAGGAGTTTGCCATCATTAGTTATGTGGGGAGAGAGCAGGAACATTCCCACTGGGATATTAGATGTGAGTGAAGAGATTTTTTGAAAGAGTAATGGTTAGAAGTGATACGAATGGAAGGTGGTAGGGAGTTCCAGAGACGTGCTAGACCATAAGATAGAAGATTTTTGCCTGGTGGATGGGATGGTTTGTACATCTCTATTAGATTTTGATTATTGGACCTTAATACTTGATCAGGTAGGTGCATCTTAAAGGTAGAAGAGAGGGAGGGACAGAGGGAGTAGTTGAAAATGAGCTTGTGTGCAAGAGTTAGTTGAGTATAGATGAGATGATTTGGAAGTTCTAGCCATTTTAGTTTTTGGAGAGAGGAACAGTGGTGGGAGGAGGACTTATGGCTGGTAGCAAATTTGGCAATTTTGTTGTAGCAGGAGGAAAGTTGTGTTTTTAGAGAGGATTGTAGGTTAGTGAGAAGAGGCATTCCGTAGAGAGGAGAGGGGATAAGAAAGGAAGTAAAGAGAGTTACTTTAGTGGCAGGTGTAAGGTAATGATTTTGTCGGTAGAGCATGCCTAGTTTTTGATGGTTTTTTTTTTATATTTAGTTGTAAATGGGAGTGGAATTTAATCTGGTTATTGATTTGGACCCCAAGTAATTTGGTCTCTGATACCAGTTCCACAGGTATATTGTTTTGGCTAGTAATAGTGAAAGAGTTTAAGTTGAATGAGGTAGCTTTAGAGGGAGTAAATACCATTAGTTTGGATTTAGAGGCATTTCATGCAAGGTGCTTTCTTTTCATCCATAGCTCAGTGGTTGAAAAAGCTTCTTGAGTAAGTTTTAGGAGTTAATGGAGTTAAAATGTTATACTAGTTTAAAAGACATTTTGCAAGCTCCTAGTTTTTCAACTGTTGTAAAATCCAACATTAAGGACATGGGTAGTTTGAATCAGCAATTTAAAGAATTCGAAAAGACGCTTAAACAATATAAAACGTTACAGATGGATAACACCTTTTTAGAGAGATCCTTGGAACTCGAGCAAGTAATAAAAGGGCTACGAATTTTCAAACTACCTTATGGCTTCGCAATTGATAATGAACTTTTTGATGAACTGTTTAGACTATATGACAGAACTGGTTTGGACTTAATGCGCCTTATTATAAGAAATAACAATATTAAATTGAATAAATTGAATTCAGTTTTAACAGATTTAGATAAAAGCATAAGAAAAGATTTATTGTTTGAAGTTAACAAACACTGTTTAGACAGCATACTTATTAATATGGATAAATTTATTATGAAGGGTCTAGAATACAAAAACAATAAACTACTAAGGGACAGTAATGATTACAGTAACAAACAGGTTTACACGCATTTCAAAGAATATAAAACTTTAAGACAAAAACAATATCCTGAAGTGGAAGAGTCCAGTCAGAATACTGGATTTGATAGGGAAATTTACAATATAGACAGAAATCAGTTTAACAGGAAAAAAAGTGTAGTTAATCCCGACAATGACAATGTTTTTTTAGAGGAACCTGTACTAAGGAGGTCCGAAAGGTTACGCGATCGATACCAAGGGCAACCACGGTATCAGACACAGTACAGGAACTTCCAAACAGAAACAATCTACACTATTAGCAAATAAGGATGCTTATGCATTTAATGAACTGATTAATTACAGTTTTATTTGTGACAAATCTAATACTGAAGGATTCAACACGACAACAGTGTTTGATGTTTTAGATGGGAATGAACATAGTTCTAACATAGAAATTGACACTGTATATCCTTTAGTAGATTTAAACAATATAGATGGAAGAAGAACTGAATGTTCCACTATTGGTGTAGGTGGATTTACTATGTATAACTACACTGGAGCAAATTTTGGTACAGATTATATCTCTCTGTTTAAGAGAGGTTTCACATTTGTTCAGAATTTCAAACATGATGTAGGTAGAACTCTTATTAATTTAAAGGTTTACACAAGGTTGTTAAATCTAAAAATGTTTTTTGCAAACCAAGGTAACAGAATAGAACCTGACACAGGAAGTTTTAGTTTGAAAAGATGTAGCACCTTTATCCCACCTCAAAATCCTATGATACAGATATCTGAGATGTTGTGCAAAGCACAATTCCAAAGAGAGTTAAAATAATTTACAATAATGGAGGATAATCTTACCCAAGCTGAAAGATTTTGTTTAAGGGAACTGAGAACTATTAAAAAATATAGAGTAATGAAGCCAGATAAAGGTGGCGGGGTGGTGATTATGACCGAAACAGATTACATTAATAGAATGACAAATTTGTTAAGTGATGATGACACTTATGACAAAGTATCAAAATTTGAGATGAATCAAGCTTACACTAAGATAGATTGGATTTTATTAGATTTTTTGTTAGAAGGAATGATAGACAAAGATGAATATGATTATTTTACAGTAGAGTATCCAGTAACCCCCTCAGTTTTTGGTATTCCAAAAACACACAAGGATACCAATAATCCACCTTTCAGGCTGATAGTTTCAGCAAAGGGGTCTAAATTAGAAGCAGTAGCAAAGTATGTAGACCATAATTGCAAGGATATTCTTAATTTATTTCCTCACATTATTAAAGATTTGTGGCACTGTATATATATGGTGAGACATTACAATATGGAGCGAAGTATGGATAATATTATTATGGTAACCATAGATGTAATTAATTTGTTTTCGGTGATTCTACATGATTTGGGTCTGGTAATGTTTGAAGCGACCTTAGAAAAATATAGTGGATTACACACAGTAAAGCACAAATTATTGGTAGATTTAATGGAAATTGTCTTGTCAAACAATTTTATGTACATGGAGGGAGAATATTATAGACAGCTTACCGGGCTAGCAATGAGGGCAAGATGTGCACCCATATATGCCAACTTAGTACTAGCCCAATGGGAGACTAACTGTATTTTTACATCTAAACACTGGTCTAATATTACCTTCTATGCCAGATACCTAGATGACATCATTTTATTTTGGAAGGGGTCTCCTGAAAAGCTTAATGACTTTATCCAATTTCTTGACACTACATCAACTTTTTTAAAATTTACTAGCCACATACAGGGTAAAACATGTGAATTTTTGGATGTCTTTTTCTATGATAAGAATGGTACAATAGAGTCCAACATTTTTAGAAAAAAGACTTATTCAAATTCCTTTTTACATTATAGTAGTTGCCACCCACACTTTCAAAAAAAGAATCTTGTGAAGGGGCAAATGGTAAGATTATCACGTATTGTCAGTGAGGATGATAGATTTAATCAGGAATTAGACATTTTTACTAATATGTTTTTGGACAGGGGATACCCACTAAATGTATTAAAACAATTGAAAGATGAAGTTAGAAAGAAAAGGAACACTACATTCAGACCTATTATTAAATTTGGTTTATGCAACAAACAGAATGAAAATATAGGTATTAATAGAAGAGATGCCTTCATTCTACCATATAACGAACAATCAGAAGGAACTGTCAAAATATTAAAAGATAGCTGGATGAGTGTTTTTATCAACAATGAAGAGTTTTACCATACAATAGGGCCTTTTCCTAAGGTTAACTTTAGCTGTGGTATGAATTTAAAGGAATACATGGAATACAATGGTAGGGACCAGACATTTAATATGTCAAAAATGAATAAATGTGGTTTCTGCAAATGTTGCAAGTTTATCAATGATGGACTGTATGTTATGGTTCAAGGTTATGGAAAATCGATTAAATGTTCAGGACACTGCAACTGCAACACAAAAATGGTGGTTTATTTAGCTACATGTACATCATGCCCAGTATTTTATGTAGGTAAAACTATAAGGAAACTGAAGGAATGCATAATGGAACACAATAGAGATATTAAAAACAAAACAATTGTGAACTCATTATACGTCCATAGTACTAAATGCAATAATTTTAGGAGATTCATATTCTTTGTCATAGACAGAATTCCTACATATGGACATAAAGGTGATGATTTAAATGCTTTGCTAGAAGCCAAAGAATGTCTTTGGCAGTTGAGACTAAATGCAGGTTCATTTCCTGGTATCACTGGTCAAATTTCTATAGCGAGTATTTTAAAGCTTAAATCTTATGTTATTTAACTAAATAATATGTTTTTTAATCAAATGTATTTTAACACTATTTTTTAATTTTTATTACAAGCGACATTGCTTTACATCTTACCCAAATGGATTTTAGCCACACTTGTTTACATTCATTAATTCCCTGTTAAGGAAGCTTTTTAGTGACAAATCCCAAGAAAAATATGTTGGTTTAACTATATGTATATATACAATTGTTATGATATATGTATACAAACATATAAATATAATACATACTATAGATTAAAGTAAGCAACATTTGATAGTATGTTTAATATGCGATTTATTTCAATGGATTGTTGTTTATTAATTCTTTTTAAAGTTTGTCTGACTCTTTAGGTGTAGTGTGTAAACATATTTAATTTATTCTTTAATATATATAAATATTTTATGCATATATTTTTCAAACTGTTTTACAAGGTTTTGTATTATATTTTTTTTAAATATTTTACTGTTTGAATTTAATTGTACAACCAATCAAAGAAGTTTAGTAATTGGCTGTTAATTTATTTAAATGGGGAAAGCTCAAGCTTTCAGATGTACTCTGAGGATGCCCTTATGTTTTAGAGGGTGAAAGCGCTTAGTACTATGTTTTGAATCATTATTTCAACTATTGTCGTTTATTTGTTTTTTTGTTGTTTGTGGGCAATAAATCCTGACTGAGTGACTTCCGAGAGCTTTTTTTGATTTACAAGTTTTAGGAGTGTAGGAGTAGATGTGACAGAGCAGATGATAGTTGAATCATCTGCATATTGAATGATATTTGAGAAAGGAATAGAGTTCCAGAAATCATTTATAAATATATTAAAAAGAAGAGGACCTAATATGGAACCTTGGGGAACTCCGGTTGGGGTATTAAGAAATGAAGAGGTGGCCTTTTTGCATTTTATGAACAATGTATTGGTATTTGCCCTAAGCTAACTGTGCCAATGCCATCTAAAGCAAAAACTCACCACATTTAGCAATAACACTTGAAATGCCATTTAGCATATAGTATACTTGCTTGTTGCTAGAACTCATGCAAATGCTGAGGTATGTAACTGATAAAACAAAAGTGAGGTAGACAGATTCATAGGCAACACATACACATGACAGAGACTCATAAGAACAGGAGGTAAGAGTTTCACCTACAGCTGGATTAGAACCCTTGACGAGATGCAAAATTAAGTTTGCACAGTTGATCATTATCCCACCACACCACAAAAGAAGTCTTACTTCATACATGCAAAAATCACACAGTTGAAGAGACAGTGATAACCTACTGAGGGTCAGGTAGGTAGAGTCAGTGAGGAAGGAGGCGCAGGCATACAAGACAGACAGGGATGGTGATGGACACAGAGGGTTGGAAGACTCTTTGATTGGGGATAGGTAGTGGACCACAGAGGCACACACATGTCAAGCTTGAGAACAGTGAGAATCTAGTCCTAACCCTAATAGCTATCATCACTGTCTCCTGTCTCCTATTTCAGTTTCATGTGTTATTTCTCAGTGTGGCATTGTCTTTGCAGTATGATGAAGCATCTTTTTTACATGCCCAATTTGATTACTGAGGTCCCTTTCCATGATATTCTCCACCACCCCTATTAGCTCTTGCCAGGTGACAAAATCACCTCCTCCACTACTACTGCTACTCCTGGAGGGTATCAGTGCATCAGAGGCTGGGTAGAACTACCTGACGCAGAAGGATCAGGTAGAGCAGGGGTTATGGAGGCAGTGCTGACAGGTTGTGACCCCAAAGTGTGGGTGTCAGTGTTGCAACCTGTGGCGGGATGGTGGGCCTATCTGCAGTGGTCAGTCTAACTCCCTGTGCTGAATGTCAGTATATGACAACAGAACAATTTTAAGCCATAGAAATATATTTTAAAAATGTGAACAAGAGAAGGGGTGGAGTGAGACAAATAGAGAGAGAATTAGATCCTTGTCATGTCAAATGACTTTATTATTTCAGTACATACATATGTATGATTATCCAATCTGTACAACTTTGCCACATCCAGGTATGATGGGGAGGTCTTACTGTGTTGTACCATTAATCAGGTGCACTGCAATTATATCATACTTATAAGTATTTATTTGACTATTGCCATATTACATAGAATTACAATAGTTATACGTCCTGAGCCAATGTACTCCATTCCTCTCTGAGGTGATTTAACTTCTGTTGGTGCACCTCCCTGTTTGCTGCAATGTCTTCAGCAGCTGTACATTTGAAAAACAGAGAAAAAGAAATAAGAAAGCATAATTAATATCAGTCTCGGATGTCTACTTCATTCTATATAATAGACCTGCTGGACCAGTATACTTGCACAACTGGGGGGAGGGTGTCAACAGTTCTAAACTCATCCTCCCATGGCTAGAGAGGCTCTTCTTGCACCGTGTCAGGTCACTATAGCAGTGACAACATTGATCTCCAGTGAGTGAGATATCAGCTGCTCTGGAGACAGCCTTGGCTAAGCTGTTCTAAGCCTCAGTTTTATACTGAGACCCAGTATAGTCCCCCTGCAGCAGCCTACAGTTGTAGTGCTTCAGAAGGAGTGCCACAAAAATCCTGGCCTCCTTAACACCCCATTTCTGTGCCCTAAATTTAGCACCTTCATTTCTCTTACCAGCCATGTCTGCAGAAGTCAAACAACATGTTTGTCTGCATTGGTGACAAATTCCAATTTCTGTTTTCTGATGGTGAAGTGAAACCTTGATTGTCTATGATGACACAGTTAGGTATTGCTCGTCAGGGTGAATGTACATTCTCAGCACTGGCCAGAAATACAGGGAAACAATTTGCAGCCAAAAGAAAATTGCCAGAATAATTTTTAAACCTATAATTGTTGCAAAAAGCCTTAACAGAAAATTGATTTAGTAGTTTCAACTATAGAAAGCCCTTGTATACAACTGGATTATGATCCCAACTTTCACTGCTCAGCTACAAGCTATGTAATATAGTCAGTCCCTTCCTCAGTACTTCTTTCTATGGATAAAACCTTCTATTAAATATCAAAACAAAAAGTACCAGAACCAGCTTAGGGGTTAAAAGCAAGCATCATCACCGTCATCACCATCATCATCATCATCATCATCACCGTCATCATCATCACCGTCATCATCATCATCATCACAGTCATCATCACCATCATCACCATCATCATCATCACTGTCATCATCACCGTCATCACCATCACCACCACCATCACCATCATCATCACTGTCATCATCATCATCATCATCATCACCATCATCATCACCGTCACCATCATCATCATCGTCATCATCATCATCACCGACCCCTTTTCCATTTTCTACATGGTGTCAGGCCATTGACTCAACTATTGCCAATCTCCTGCCTTCAACAGTCATGCCTGAATGTCTCGGGTCTTTTCTCACATAATCCATCCATCTCTTTGATGAATGTCCTCGTTTCCTCTTGCTTTCTTCCTATCTCTCCCAAATCTTCTTTCTCAAGTTGTCTTTGGATTTCCTGTACATGTGCCCAAACCACTGTAACCTGTTCTCTTTCATCTTATCTACTGCTCTAGTGTAATCATTCCTTCATTCACAGCATGCATGCCACTAGCCCATCTCAGGTACATCACCTCCTTCACATCTTGCTTCCTTCCATACCTCTCAACTTATTAGAGCAAGAAATCTGGACAAAGCCATAAATAAAAGTGGGACAATGGCCCAAAAATAGGGGAAATTTTTAAATATTGGTCTTACAAACTTAGAAACTTGATAGAATAACGGGTTTTGCATTATCATGAATTTTCTGAAGGGTATGAAGTCTGCAACTCAAATGCCTGTCATTATTTTCTAAATTCACTCTTTAATGATTTGTCAATAATTTGCCAGAAAAAACACATATTTATGAAAATGGACCAAAAATATAGACACAAATCTGGACATTCTGCAAAAAAACTCTACAGTTGAGAGGTATGCTTCCTTCTCTGCCTTCACTGCCCAGCTTTCTGTATCATACATAAGTAATGGTCGCACCACTGCTTTATACAACTCACTTTTCAGCTTCTCTGGCTTTCTTCTCTCATACACTACACCTCTGACACTCTCTTCCAGTTGGCTGCAGGTCTTCTGATTCTAGCCTTAACTTCCTCATTCACACTTCGTGTCTCCTCATCCCCCTCTGCCAGATAATTGAAGCTGATAACCTGTTTCACTATTTTTCCTTCTATTTCATTTTCCATCTTCTTTTGATTTCCCCCACTTGCTGTCATGGCAACTGCCTTATCTGTTCTTAGTTTCATCCCATGTGCCTTCTGTTTTGCATTCCATTTCCATATCCTTTTTGGAGTTCTTCCTCAGTCTGCCTGTAATGCTACATCATCTGCATGGAGCAACTTTGTTGATCTGTCCCCTCTGACCTGTTTGCTAATGTAGTCCATCACCAGTATGAACAACAGTTGGCTCAGAACTGAACCCTGCTGCACCCTGCCCTCACTGATGTCCCCTCTGTGAGTACAAACACTGTTCACATTTGTGTAATTGAGTCCTTGTACATAGCCTGCACTATTTATTGACATTTGACTGTTGGGAAAGTCTGACTGGGTAGGTGCCCATTTTCATTGGAGGCCTGGGAAGAAAAGCTCCAAAGTATTGCAAAAACATTTTAAGAACAATAATTTTACATAATTTTACAGTCTTCACATGTTTCTATTGTCATATTTTTTGCCAATTCTAGCAATGCCCAGTTGGACTATTTCTTCATCACTAGGTTCTTCTCCATAATCTGCCTCACTGCAAACATTACATTGGTTGTGCTGCATTGTAGTCTGAATCTGAACTGCTTATATCCTATCTTACTTTCAACTACTCTGCATATTTATTTGTCAATCACTCTAAGGTTAAGAGACTAGGCTGAAGACCTAGAAGTTGACCGAAGAGAAAGTACAAGAGTTCAAGGAAATAATTGGGACTCTAGCACCTCAAGAAGAAGAGGAAACAGGTGAAGCTGAAAAATGTCAGAGTCTCAAAACAGTGTGTACGAAGACTACAAGACAGGTGCAAGGCTGAGACAAGTGTGGAAATAAGGTACTTAAAAAAAGCTGTTGGTGAGATGCAAAAGTCTGGGAAGTAAAAGAAAGAAGGAGTGCAGAAGAAAATGTCAGATAGAAAAGGTGGCCCAAACTAAAAGGAAAACCACTTGACTGACAAAGAGGCTACGAGAGCAGTTGCAGTAGCAAAAAACAATGCATTAGAGACACTCATCCAGTGTCTGGAAAGTGATTCAGCAGTTGTCACAAAGACACTATTATCAGGTTGCAAGGCAAAGACAGAAAGATAAAAAAGATAGTCAACAGACACTTTTCAAAAGGGGTGCCAGCAACAACCTACTCACTAGTCCATGGGACATCAAAGGCAGAAGGAAGGAGTACTTCCAGCATCTTCTGAATGGAAAATAAAAACAGAAGCTGTGTGACTCTATACATTGCCTATAGTGAAAAAGAAAAAGAGCTCATGACAGAAGAAGTAAAGACAACACTGAGGAAAATAAAGTCAGAGAAAGCAGCAGGCTCAGATGAAGTCATGGCAGATATGAGCAAGGTGTCAGGTGACTTAGAGGAAAATAGATCCAGTGGTTACTCATAACAGTATGGAGAGAAAGGAGTATTCCAGATGACTGAGAACAAGCATTATATTGAGGTGCAGGCAGCTGGCAGTGAGACATTTCCCTGTGGTACATTTGGTTGGGGACACATGGCTGAAGTGACATTCACATGTATAGAAATATGGTTGTTGTGAATTCCCTGTTGGCAAAGAGAAGCACACACTGCCATGCCCACAGCTTTGAGAACCAAGTACATGGGATTGGAAGAAGTAATCAATGTTGTGCTCACTGTTCAGTACAAGCTTATGTAACTACAACATGTAAAGTGTGCTACAGTATGGAGGAAATCGTGCATGCTACTGTAGTCACATTTATGCTCCAGAATGCATTTTAGATAATGTTGCCTAGACATTGTAAATGGGGTAATGGTCCACACAAACTGATTATAAAGACACTGTCTGTTGTGCATCACATTTTTAGTGCCACTGACATGTCCAGTGGCCAGCCTGCTGCTAACGTCTGCCATACTATCTGCTGTCTCATGTTGCCTTGGAGGCCATGGCCATTATCTTCCCTCTGTGCATTTGGTTATTGAAGTTGTGGGCCTGCACAGCATTCTTCTCTTTGCCCACAGGGAATTAGCCACTGCTATATCTCCCTACAGCTGAATGTCACTTCAGCCATGTGTCCCCAAACAAATGTACCACAGGGAAATGTCTTACTGCCTAGGTGCCTAAAGCCATGTAATTACCTGGGAGAGCATGCTGGAAGTGTTCAATGAGTTTTTGTATGTTGCTTTGTACATACGAGTGTATGGCTGAGTGTTTCCATGAATGTAACTGACAGTATGTTTTTGTGTGTACATGTGTAGGGATGTGTTTGCTAATGCAATGCATTGACTGCTAGGCCAAAGATTAGCTTTGTATTTCAGTCTCTCT
Source organism: Protopterus annectens (assembly GCF_019279795.1). Taxonomy (NCBI): domain Eukaryota; kingdom Metazoa; phylum Chordata; order Ceratodontiformes; family Protopteridae; genus Protopterus; species Protopterus annectens. The sequence continues at coordinate 754,232,673 of NC_056748.1, forward strand.
TTCACTGGGATCTGTGTTTCAGAACTAAATAGAAATGTAGGAATTTTCTTTTTTTCCTAACATAGGAGGGAAAACCCCACTATTTTCTCAATAACTGTATTTTTTTGCTATGGTCTGTAATAATCACTTAAGTTAGTAGACCAATGTGAATTTATCTACGTATGGTCATAGTGGAATTCCCCAAACTTTAGGGTTCCATAACACAAGACTTTGAGGAACACAATGCCTATTACTGTTTTTGTAAGTGTTCATCATCAGCGATTCCCTTCCTTGTAGATATTTCTTTCTTTTTTGAGATGATGTTAGTGTAGAGTTTTATATATAAGTTCAGAGGGTGAAGTGGGCTTACCTCCCTGCAAAAACACACTTTACTTGTTCACCCCTTAGTGTTTCAGTTATTAGTTTTTAGCACTTCTGATGCTCGGGGTGTGCTGTTTGACATTTCATAGTAGAGGGACTGCTGAGTTGTCATATGTAGATGCATTCACTGTATGTTTTTTTTTTTTCTAAAAAGTTGTGTATGTTGTGTTTTAAAAAGCCTTTCCCCAATTCCTGTAAACTTCATTGTGGAGCACTGGAGCACATACATGTAAGGCATTCATTCAAGTTGGGTCTTGGGCAGATTGTAATGGAAGCCTAATAATTACCTAATACTTGTTTCTGCTAAAAATGAATTTATAAATCAGTCAGTGAAGTGACGTTCCTGCAACAATGCATGTAACAGTAACATTTAATTCACCAAACCTTTAATTCACAGAACAAAATGCATGGTTTAAGAAACTAAGAAAAAAGTAAGAAGACTGCAGCTTTCTTAAAAATTATGGTCAGTAACAAAGGGGTTTGTGTGCGTTACACTATGTTTTATAAACATGCATGGAATCATTGTCTCCAGCACATTTAAACATATTCAATGTTTTAAACAGCTAAGCCATCAAAATGTCACATATATTTAAATTAAAATACCTCCAGAATGAAGCATTTACAGTAGAGGAAGACAAAAGCCTGTGGTCACGTCCTCTTGGGATAAAAATAACATGTTCACCTCTTTTCATACATGTTGTTTGTTTAA